>NW_028240710.1:0-104578 GCF_964263255.1 Lissotriton vulgaris | reverse complement strand
ATACTTGCGTACAAATATTACCTGTTGAGGCGTTGTTGATTGTTAAACATTAACTACCCAGGTCTCGACTCGGCTTATGGGTTATCTTCTGAGTTCTTTTCGGCTGGCATTTGAAAGAGGACAGGTATGGGAGGTATCCTATAGATACAGTGCATTCCTGCCTTTTTCTTCTGAGATAGGGCAGGGCAGCAGAAAAGCTTGTGGTACTTCCCTACGCCAAAATACTGTAAATAAAGCCCTTTGTTTTATGTCAAATTCTGTATTCAATGCTATAAAGGAAGAACCCTGCAGGTGTAAGCAAGGTTGGAGCACTCACACACTTAGGGCCAAATTCCAACCTATCAGCAGAGGGGTGGCCCAGCAGTGCAAACCGCTGTGCCACTGCTCCTCCGAAGGACACCGTCTTCTGGCCCTATTACTACTTGTCAGTGGTCTGGCGCATGGGCGACGTTGTGGTTCCACCTGCTATGCCCTTTCAAAGGCGGCGGTGCCTTTCAAAAAGGCGCCGCAATAGGAACGCCTCAGAAGGTCCTGCGCTGCATGGACTCAAAAATCCATGCAGTGCAGGAACATCTGTGCATGCACACAGAGGGGCGCATGTTATGCCCCCCTATGTGCATCCACATAAGTGTGAGGCACAGGAGGGCCCTGTAGGGCTCCCATTGTTTTCTCTCGGCCAGGCTTTTCACGACAAGCCTGGTTGAGAGGAAACTTGTCATATGCTTGGTGGGACCGGGGTGGTCACGCCAAGGATATGGCGGTCAGTGATCGCTGCTCCTACGCCAGGGAATGGTGGTTCCCTGGCGGATTCAGTGGTCCTTGGGCAGTCCAACTGCCCAAGTCATAATCAGGCAATCAGACCGCCGGTGCGGCGGTGGCTGGACCGCCACTGCCACTCCACCATGAGTCTGGCGGTCTTGGACCGCCAGACTCATAATAGGGCTCTTAATGTGGCCCTAGCATCAGTAGAAATGGAGCTCCAGGTAAAGTGTTTTTCAAAATATTCTCCAAAATATCCTCATTTAGGGTGAGGGTGCAGGCAACTAGGTGTTTTGTTTTAGAAAAAAAAAAAAAAATACCCTGACAGCATCTGAGTTTTCTCCCAGGGTATTGGGTTATTTGTTTCCTACTTTTTCTGTTCAGGCTAGTCTCAAACAGGAAAAAAATTACATCCGACGATTCACTAGGAAGGACAGTCTGTTGCACCGACACCTCTGGACCCAACCACATTGGGCCTTTGGGTTTCTCACAACAGATTGAGCAGGGTCCCCGCTATCGGAAACATGATGATTAACAACCAGACTTTACAAAGGACAGGTGAACAGTCAATTTGGCAGACGGGTACTCCATCACATATGCGTTAAAATAAATACACTGTCGTTAAACTCTAAACTAGGCCCTATATATGTAGTAGGCATCAGTTCTAGAGATAATAGTGCACAACTACAAAATCTCAGCATAACATGAAAAGACAGAAAATGTAGAGTGCAGCAGCAGTGTCGTAGAATGTCGAAGAAATGCAAGTAGAAAGTTATTCATATTCTTTAGGTATTTGGTCCTACGAAGATAAAGCTTCATAAACATTATTTTCAGATTAAAGTTCCATTCTAGCAGGAGGCAGGAGGATCTGAAGGCAGTAACACTAAAGATTGAACAATATGAGGAGTATTGCCTGTTTGAGGCTGATTACAAAAGCATCTAATGATTAACGTGTGTGATAATAAGTAAATGGATTATATCATACAATGCACTGATGTATTGTACAGGTTCACAATACCAAAATTATAATGTGAACCAGAGAGTGGAAACGCATTAATACGGAAGGCCCAGATGGAACAAAGCAAGGACTAGAAGCCAGCTCTTGAGGATTCAACCACAGCATCTTAGATAGTAAACCATGCTACCTGCCTTTGGACGCTCATGAAAAAGATACTTATCTGTAGTATTGTTCAGCAGCATAGGACTATTCTAGATTCACCATTTGATTGGCACTAGCGAGCCAAATAACAAAACACTTTCGATCGGCACAATTGCATGTATTTGGGGGAAAGCTAAGGCAGTGCTTAGTGCTGACACCTTTTACCAAAGCATTATGAAAGTGCGTTACTGGCGGTGGTAATGTGGGACAGAAATTTTTGTTTATATTAGTTGTGTGGCATTTTGTTGTGGTGGCGCAGTGTTCTGCTTGGTGCTGCTGTGCTTTGTCCTGCATTTTCTGCAATATGATGTTGTTGCTGTGTTGCATTTTGTTTTGGTTGTTTGTTGTGTTGTACTCACTTATGTTTTAATTGCATTGCAATGTTGCATGGTGTGTGTTATTGAGTTGTGGTCTGTTGTCCTGTTGTTTAATATATAAAAAAAAATATATATATATATATATATATATATATATATATATATATATATATATATATATATATATATATATATATATATATATATGCGCATCCAGCCCGTCTTCACAAGTGCTTGCCGCACAGAAAGGCGCACAGACAACACAATCAGCACTCCAAGGCGAGGTTTGATATCCAACTGCTAGTATTTATTGTGCCACATGTGGGTAAAAAGCTGCCATCAGACGCGTTTCGGGCACGTCTGTGCCCTTTCTCACTGATAGTTGACAGTTAGCGTGAACACACTTTTAAAATCACATCAATTGTGCGTTTTCGCGCCAAGGAAATCATAGACATGATGGAAGGACTAATAATATGCATGCACTGTTTTCGGGCTGCAATTGTGGGCGCCATGTTGTAACATACATCTTACATGCAGGAACTTAACATGAAATATCAGTAATAGACATCGTATCTGTACAAATACTGGAATTGTGCATAATTTATGATGTTATGTAGTGACCGTTCAGGCCATACCCTTGTCTAGCACAAATGCGAAACTTATGCATGAATTCGATGTTTATGACATAAATATCGAGTTAAACCACAGCAGTGAAGTTGTTAAAATTGCATGCCCATTAATGCTCCCACAACATGTATTTCGGCATGTGAAACCAAGATGTGTTTATATTTAAGTCATAATCGTGAAAACAGAAACATGATCCCATATCCCCGTGATGTCAATAGCAATGCAATTAATCAAGGGAAGAAAAATATTATTTTTAAAAACATCAATGCTGGATGTTATACTTTGTACAAATACTCAAGTGTATAAAATTCACAATGCTATGGTTAGAAAATGAGCATCTTGCATAATACCTTGCAAACATGCTATTCACAAATGATTATAATAATCATTATATCCCATAAATAATATACAAGCAAAGGCTCTCAAAAAATCCCTAAAGATGGCAATGTATAGACATGCTAGACAACAACATGGTGTCACAACGCTGCCTTCTCATCTTACTATGTCTATGATCTGAGCTGTGTGTGTGACTTAATCATATCGTGTGCATTACGCAGAGTTGAGTGCTCTTATGGTGAATGGACTACTGTTAAGGAAAATAATAAGAAATAATTGAAGTGCAAAAGTGCTTGTGCAATTAATTGTGAAAAATTCACTGTCTCAACTGTGGGGGTGTTAGGTTCATCTCATATTTTTATTCGTGTATGCACGGAAGGGAGCTGCTTTGATGGCTCTAAAACTGAATTCAATACAATTAGTATAATTCACTTACAACAGTATTCTTTATTGGGTTCAGCTCATAGAAAGTTATGCAGGTCTTCCCCCATGTTAAGACCCCCAGGACTCTTGCTGTTGAGAAGAACTATGTAACGTGATTCTAGTTGCCGCAGCTGTTTCTCATAGTCCCCGCCTCTTTTGTTAGTGGCTACAGCGTCTATGACGAAATATTTCAAATCCGCCAAATTCTTGTTATGTGCGGATTGAAAATGTCAGGCCACCTGGTAGCTCTGATCCGCATGTAAAATAGCACGCAAGTGCTGCAATATGCGTTGATGCACAGGTAGCTTTGTGCTACCAACATATTGTAAATTGCAGCTACAGGTGAGGACATAAACTGCTAGTTCGGTGCGGCAAGTGAAATGATCATGTAGGGGTATGGGGTTGACTTCATAAGGAGTTACGTACGTTCTGGTGTTAACTCCAAATTTGCAAGCTCTACACGAGCTGCAGCGGAAGAATCCCTTGCGGGGGGACAGCCAGTTGCTGGCCTTGATGGTCTCAGGGCTGTTCTTCACCAAATCATTTCTCATAGCATATGCTCGTCTAAATGTGACGGTTGGTGTTGTAGGCATAATGTCTCTGAGAACTTGGTCTGTCAAAATGATAGGCCATCGTTGTTTAATGATCTTGGTTTAATGATCTTGGTTATCTGTCTAGATTGACGGCTGTAGCCGGTGATGAGTCTGAGGGCATTGTTATCCCCTGGCTGTGTGGCAGTGGGGTTTTGCTCCCTATTGGGATTCAATAATCATTTCTGCACAGTTGGTTTGCTTTCGTCATTGCCGAATCCAGCAGAGCCAACTTATAATCACGGCAAATTAGCTTTGCTTAGCTTCCTGCTGACATTTATCTCTCAAAATTGGGCAGCTACATGCCTTGTGGATTCGCAGGAACTCCCCATAGGGGATGCTCCTGATGGTGTGCTGCGGGTGAAAACTTGACGCGTCGTGTTGAAGAGTCCCGCCACATGAAAGTGGACCTGCGGTGATGGACATTGACAATCACAGATTTGGGATAGGCAGTGGGTTTTGTGGAAGGCTTAAAGAATGCAGCCCAGTGTGAACGGGACACTTTGCATACCCACTGGGGATTTAATCAGTTCTTACGTGACGGCGCAAAGAGCAACTCAATTTGGGAACTACTTGCGAGCACTACAGACACCAGCAGGCTCTGCGAGCGGAGCCAACGCCCACATGGGATGGTGTCAGGACATTAAAGGAGTGCTCATTATGCTCTGCGTTGTTGAGCATACTGCCTGTGAAAAAGTGCGTAAGCACGAAACGCGTCGGCGGCCTGAATCTTTCATGTAAGGTATCCTGCCTGCTGCGCTGCATCTTCCCGAATAAAACTGAAGTTTACAGCCTATGTGTGGCTCTTCTAAAGGGGGCAACTCTTTTGTGTGTTTGATATATATATATATATATATATATATATATATATATATATATATATATATATATATATATATATATATATATATATATATATATATATATATATATATATATATGCTACCAGATTCCCAGCTAAAGCACCACATGCCTTTCATATATATATATATATATATATACTACCAGATTCCGAGCTAAAGCACCACATGCCTTTCAAGTTTCTGTGACAAGCAATCATTTTCCACAGTCTAAGTTGGTGAAATAGTGCCGCCCCATTTCTTCTGCTATTCAGGACACCTAAAGTACCCCTTCCAGTACTCACTTTCTGTGTGGCCGCTCTACATGTTTGTAGTACAGGAGCATCAGTCACAGACAGGCTCAGCTTCGTTCAGAGGACAGGTTGGAGCAGTGCTTAATTTGTGCCGTGGATTCCGGTGCTCGGCACCAGCAGTTAATTGTCAGTACCAGTGCTTGTGACACTCTGACAGAAGTGGCGCTGTCTGGCCAATTTAGAGCTGACCACAACACAATTAAGTATTATTTCAATATACATGAAAATGACTATTACCTACCGCCCAACTCATTCTAATAGCTTTGGGGGCCTGAAATTGTCACATTTGTAGGAGTGAGATGGTTAGTAGTTGTGTTGCTTCCATCATTGGCAGCACTGGCCGGGGCAATCTGTGGCATAGACTGCAGTAGCCTCTCGACGAGAGCCCTGGCTTTACAAATTAAGCACTGGGTTGGAGGTAATTGAAGGATGTTGAATTGCTGACATATGATAGCTAAGTGGCGGTGCATTGCTTAGATGTGGCGTTCAGCAGATATCTGAGGATAGTTGGGCGATTCTTCACTTCAGATTAGTGCTGAACACTCGCTGTTTCACCATTCCTTAATTTAGCAAGCTTACAGTCGGTTTCTCATCAGCTGCGCAGACTCCTTTCCACGACGCCTGCATCCTTTATTCCCCATTTGGCTGATTTATAAATTGTCTCTTCTTCACTGAAGGAACCTAAAAGCAGCGTTTAAGGAGTGAATTTAGCATGAGAGCGTATCAGTGCAATACCCAAGCGTGTGAATTTACTAGGAAATTAGCGCATATGTTGTCGTCTTGTATGGCGTCAGCAGGCATTTTATATTTCTCTCACCTTTGCTGTCTCAAACTGTCTGAAAAGCACTTCTGCTTTAAACGTACACCTGGATCCCTTTCATGCACGCACATATGAGTGAGATTAGGATAGCTGGTCTCAAAATGAGTCCGTTTGGAGAACCTGGGCCCTTATTTATGAGGCCTTGCGTCAGTTTTGCGCCGCCGGTGCTTCACTTTTTGTGACACACCAGCGGCGTAAAATATGCGCCTTGTTGCGCCATATTTAAAAAGTGACGCATCTAGGTAGATGCGTCACTTTTTAAACCCCTGCGCCACATTATACCTATGTCAGGTATAATGTATGCAGAGGGGGCGTTCCCCGCAAAAAGCCTCGTAATAGTTAAGCAGTGAAATCTATGAGATTTCACTGCGTCACTTTTAGGATGAAGTTGCGTCAAAATCCTGCGCCTGCCTCACAGCAGGCGTAAGACTGACGCAAGCCCTTTCACATGGGGCTTTCCCCATGTGAAAGGACGCATTGCTGGAGTTGCGTCACTTTTGTGACACACTCCAGCAATGCGTCACTTTTGCGCTTACAGATACGTCAGAAATACTGACGTATCTAAGTCCTTGCGACATGATGCGTCATACATTAAATATGACGCATCATTGGTGTTGCAAGGAGTGCGCAGTGAAAAGTGACGCATCGCTGTTTTCACGCAGCGATGCGTCACTTTTCATAAATGAGGCCCCTGGTAATAATGTCCTAAGCTGAAAGATGAACCTAAGATCCACACTACAATTGCTACTACTGCTTCTAATAACAATAATATTAATAATGTATTTACTTTGATCAAACCTGTCTATCTACCAAAATAAGAGAACTATCCCGCTAAAAAGGACTGTGGTTATTATTTTCTACTTTGCAAGACTTTTTAGCAGAGATTTTTCAAATTTGCTACCTTGGTGAACTTCACAAAGCTTGTGAAATTTGGAGAAAACACTCAGGTTTGCAGGGAATACTGTTTGCATTTTGGAACAGCATTCTATTATCAAGAGAAGTGCTTCCATTTCTGACTACAGTCCTCTTCTATGTTTTCATTTTTCACTCCAGTAGTTTATTATACCATAGTTGTTCAGACGTCTGCCTCGTTTTTGGGATGTGGGCAGATGTCCTAGCCCCCCCACCCCACTTGTCTTCTGCCCTTTCCTTCCATCCTGCATATAACAGAACTTGATCCCATAATTCTCCCTTTTTCCCATCCTTCCACACTCTAACATTTCTTACTGCTCCTTACCATGTTTTAAAGTTGTCAGTCTGCCTGCACTTTCTGCTCTTCAGAACATGGGGGCATATTATCAAGAAATAGCGATATTTATCGATAAAGAACCGTAGCGTCATTTTTTTTATCGCCAAGCCTCGCCGGATGAGGTGAGTCAGCTGTTCCTTTTATACAGGAAGATGATGTTTAAAAATGGGCCCTGGCAAATGGTGGGACAAGGTGCTGTTAATTGTTGTCTTGTTTATTAAGGAGCAGACCCACGTTTTCAGTGAAATGTGGGCACAATTGCTAACAAGCTTACCTCCCCGGCACCCTTCTTTAAACATATTTCCGAATCTTGATTACCTTTACCACAGGGTGCCAGAAGACGCCTTCTGATCGGTGTGGACGGGAGTCGGGTTAGAGATAGTGCACACACGAAAGCACTCACATCTGGAGTCAACTACCATATTGACCAGGTATCCAACCATAGATTATTGAAATACTCACGTTCATCTGTGTACGTTAACTTCATACGTGTAAAGTGTATCGGATAAGTGGAAGCGCTACTCGACAAACGAGAACCATCGTACTACTAGTGAAGCACTAAACTATAGGGTGCGAATTGCGGAGAATTAATAAATAAACCGTGAGGGGGACTAGAATTATTCCATCCTCTGACTTTGAAATTTATTAAGTCTGCCCTGAGGAAGCCCCGTGTGGGGCTAAACGCATTGGCTGGCTGTTTGTGCTGTTGGGCTTGTAACATCGCTTTGACTACAAGAAAAGATATGTATGTATGTATGTATTGGCATTTATATAGCGCACTACTTACCCGTAGGGTCCCAAGGCGCTTCGACCGCTGCGAAACCCTTCCTGGCTTCCCTGAGAGATGGTCCCTTAATGGGTATCTCCAGGGTGAGACCAGGCATCCCCGGCGGTCTGGTGGGGCCGTTAGTGAAGATGAGGCAAGCTAATGCCCAGAGTTGCCGAGTGTGATCGCTGATTAGAGTGGGCACCGAGGCGAGAGAATTATCGAGTCCACTGACCCTGGTCCAGAAACCTGCCGCGCCGGGAATCGAACCCTGGTCCCGGGCCGTCCTCTGCTCTCGGGTCTGCCGCCTCTAACCAGTGAGCCACACTAAAAGAAGTGCATTAGAAAAACGAAGAAGAAACCTGGATTTTTCTTTATTACATGTGCATTGATGCTCTATAACACTATTCTGTTGCCTCTCTATGTGTAATATATTGTTTAATTGTTTGAGTCCTGTGGCAGTGGACCAAAGAGGGGGGCAATGGTGAATCTATGTTCCTAAAATAATACATGTGTATAGCTTGGTGGTGCGGCCATCAGTATCCCTTACTGCCTGTTCTCTAGCGAAAGTCTAACTATTGCCGAAGATTTAACAATACCTTACTATCCTATGACCATATGTTGTGCGCTTTTAAGAGGCAGTGAAGTAAGACCCGGCAGGGCTTACTTATGAGTTGCTTGAGCCGTCATTGCGTCACTAATTTAGATGCAACGGTGCTGCAGGCAGTGCTCCAAGTTTAACAAATAGACACATGTGGCCAAATGCGTTGTTTTTGATAGGCCTGCGTCAGAAAATACCTGCCCCAGAACCGACTGCACCATACAGAGACTAATATATACAAGGTAGGTAAACCCCCATATAATTCATCATACAACCCACACAGTGATATTTATGGTTTCAACAATGTCTGATGCATCTTCAGTAAGCGTCGTACAGAGATTTAAATGTGTTAAAATTCCTGTGCATCGGTAATGATGCATAAGCTGTGGTATATGATGACAAGCCACACACAACTGTTTGGCAAGCTCAGCTAGATCATAAAGGTGCTAATGTTGCAGCTAGGAGAGGCAAAGAGACACCACAACCATCCCTCTACGCCCACCCCCACCACAAAGGCAGCGCAGGAGAAGGGAGCACATTTTTTGCCAACCGACTTCCCTCAGTGACCTGAGGGAGGATGAGGTCATCACATGCTACTGACTCAAGAAGGAGTCCATAAGAGAACTGCTGAACCAGATAGTGCTTAGGCTCCAGCCACCAACTGTCAGGATCACCAACATCCCTCCACAGGTCAAGCTGATGGCTGTCCTCCACATGTTGGCATCTGGTTCATTCCAGACCTCAACAGCCAGAGTGGCAGGAATATCACAGCCATCTTTTCCCTACCCTATGTCCTGGATTCCATCATTCTCCTCACACCCAACTACCTCCTATTCCCCAAGACATAAGAATAGCAGTTGGACACCAAGCAAGGTTTCTATGCAATTTCCATATTTCCACATGTTGTGGGGCCATGGATTGCACACACGTGTAGCTGATTTCTCCTGCAGTAACGTCATACCTGTACAGGAACAGGAGGCATACATACTTTATCAACATCCAGGCCATTGTGGACAATTGGAGGATGTTTACAAATGGGCTGGCAAAATACCCTGGGAGTATGCATGAATCTTCCATCTTCAGGCTAGGCCTGGGCAGAGTGAGTGGAGTCCCGTTACGTGGAGCTCTGCGAAGTGACCAAAAAACAGTGGCGTGCTACGAGGAGTTCAGCAAGTGGCGGAGTGCGTTAGGTCACACCGTTCATGCAGATTTTTAGTGCCAGTTGTTTGTCCCACCCTGGAAAATCAGCGCGAATGGCACCATGCACAGCGCAAATGGGTGCTGTTTCTTTCTGCCATTCGAGCAGAATTTCTACTCAAGAGGCAGATTCCTCAGTGCGAACAATGATTTCTCCATGTGAGTGGTTGCGACCATCCGCTGGGAGGTGGTCTAGCATTGGATTTTCTTCACTCGCCCTCACCAACTTAACTTTGGCGAGCGTAAGTAAGGAAAAAACTTGTGTGCTCCGCAAAGTGCAGAAAACTATGCAAACTCTGCGAACAGAGCACAGTTCACCGTCAGGCCTGCGTCAGGCACTGCATCATTAATGACCACTTCCAGAATGGCCAAAATGGGAATGGACTACTTGTTGGTAAGCAAAACTGAAAAGCATTACAAACCTACTAATAGTAAGAAATGCATAACATAATAGTGTTCTCTGTGTCTGTTGATGGAAATAGGGCCATATATGAGGGGCGTGCCTCATACATGAACAGTGCATCATGGTACATGTGTAATGCAAACCCTCTAGTTACACATGTTAAGACAAGCAAAGCCACTTTATGTGCCTTTGAATGGAGTTAAGGTACAGAGCAACACAACTCTGGCCAAAATACTGTGTAACATCACTGTGTGCAAGGGAGGCATTCCATGAGAGTTGTGTTGGTGTCTCCATTCAACTCCCATTATTCATGAGGCATGTTACATATCCCACACCAGGTAAACTTTGGAATGTGACAAATAAATAGGTTTCCTCAGGTGATGTGTAACTAGGAAAATTAACTGAAGTCATCCAAGTCACTTCCACTTCCAATGTATGTTGCAGTCTATGTCAAACATACATAGACAATCATGATGCTGAGGGTTCATCATGTGTAGGAAGGTGCCCCCTCCTAAACAAAGACAATCCTGCATGCAATGCAGACACCAAGTACAGTAGAGCAAGTGTGTCTGTGTTTGTACTAGGCAGCACATTGTTTGCCAGTATAGGCAGAAAAATCAGGAAAGTGCTGTATGGCCTAAATTATGTGCACTACTACCCTCTCTCAGTGACTCAGTGCAGACAAGTGTTTTGTTACACTGCCCAGTGCCACTTTGCCAAATATATGGGCCCCTGTGTCATGTCCATAAAGTGAGAACAAAGCACTGCAATGTGTACACAGTGCTGTACCCCATTGATATGCACTCCCTAATCTGTCCATGGCAGTAGCAACAGAATGTCAGTGAGTAGCAATGTGTCATTTCACTCTGTGTGGATAGATGGAACCACTTCAACTGCAATGGGTAAGGAATCATTAATGAAATCATGTGGCATGACAGACAAGTCCCCCCAATCTACGTTGCAATTTTTACTTTTTTGCGGTTTTTATATTGATATTCGGAAATCCATTTTAAAACCTTTGTTTTTATCTAAAAGGTTTTATCATTATAAACATGCTTTTAATTTTATATGTAGCTTAGAAAATCAGAAAATTACTGATGCAGTTACATTGTATATACAACTAGCTATAAGGAGAAGAAAGGCCCATGCACACTTGGACGCATTATTGTATGAAAAATTAGATGAGAATACTTAGCTGTGTAATTTCTTAACAGTACTATGCATATATATTCACTTGTTTAACTGTCTTTTGCTGCCCATTACTCATGAACGCAGTTGTGTATAAATAACGGCATTAGGTATTTTATTTATCACCACAAAAGGCTATTATACCTGTCTTACTATGCATGTATTTGTCAAGATAATTTTTTAAATATATTTATGAACACTTTGCACTTTATGAACTTGACTATTTATGAATTGTTTATTTCCCTCAGATTGCAAATCTTGTTGCCATAGGTTAGATTGCATTACTCATCCAAAAAAGAATTGTAACTAGATACATTTTATGATAATGAATTGTTGATTTTATCTTTTGATTGTATATTTGTAGTTTTCTTAAACTGTACCTTTTTTATCTGAATAGAATGCTTTTATGGTGGAACTACTTACACCGAATAAAGCTAATTTGATTTGATTTGATTTGACAGACAAGTTAATTATGAGTATAAAGGCCACACAAGCGAAAAGACCGAGGTGAGTGTGTCCTCAATGACCTAACAACTCTTGGTATCAGTCAAAGGTCTACAAGGTCAGTGGTGTGAGAACAAGTACTGTTGAAATCAGCAAGTGTATTACACATGGTGGTATACATGAAAGGTTAATTAAAGTTTTAGGAGCAACACAGCAATAAGTATGTTGGAAGGCTATGTGTGGCATGCCATCTCATTGTAGGCCCTAGGCATGTATAAATGTCAATACAGGGTACATGAGTGACACCAGCCAAATTGACAGTCTACATATACACATACAAGTAGGCATACACCTGCATTGACTGATGTAACCAATGTGACGGCTCACCTGTTTTTGTGTAGTGAGTAACCCAGGTGGAAAGCATATGAATCCAGCAATGTGAAACTCACAAAGCCAAACACAATGCTGCCAAATATGTCATACATCCGTCAACAGTATAGAATAAAATCCAACCTAGACAAGATACCATAGTGTACTCAGGAGACCAATCTCAACATCAATGTGCCAAAGCAAGGATAAATAAATCAAGGTATAGAAGTTCACAATCTCCTACAAGTTGGAGGCATACACATAGATTTGAAAAACCAATGTACTGTGTCTACTTTTGTAGTAGGCAGATCCTTGCAACAACACTAATGTGTACCACAGAAAGATGGCCCACATTGCAATACATATGTGCCAATGAAAGAGCACCAATACAACTCATCTGCCAAAATAATAGTTTAATCCTGACAATGAATAGCATTACAATCCATGTGACAAGTATGAACTGCACCACATGTGTGCACCAAAATCAAATGGTCAAGTGTACTATGAAATGGCTGTGCCAATACTATGGAGGCCAACAACGGCATCAGTGATTTACCATGGACATATTTATGTGGGAGTGTAATACATGTTGGCAATGTCACTACCGTCCTAGGGAGGCCCAACAAGCCAAATATCTGATCAAAAATGTGTCCCTTCACATATGTAGTGAGTGCACATAACATAGGGTGATCAGGAACATCTCCAAATAGCCATCACCTAAAGTTACTGCATAAACATGAAAGTTAGGATGTAGAACAGCACAATGTATCAGGCCATGCTCATCATTTGCTATTTAACTGAGAAATTGAAGAGACAGGTGTAAACCTACGGCCAACTTTGTAAGTAACACATATTGTGAAATACCGTCAGAAATGTGTATGAGTGATTCAGTACAAATAAAACACATTAACTGGAACACGGCTGTAACAGAGAGCGAAATCATTGACATATGTTATTTCTTTGTACTTTTCAGCTGACCAAGGATATGGTCTCCAGCCCCAATAGCACATCCCCAGACTGAGGCGGTCCAACACTACAATCAGGCACTGACCAAGACCTGGGACATTTTGGAGAGAACCTTTGGTGAGCTGAAGTCCCGGTTTGGATGCTTGGTCATGATGGCTATACTCGCCACCTATGGTCTGCATGATCATACTAGTATTTGCCATTCTTCACAACATCAGTGTCCTAACAAATGTCTAATGAGATGTGGACAGTGATGAGCAGAACCAATGGAGGATGAGGATGGAGAGATCCAACATACAATGACTTGGATTAGACAACACACCCACATCGTACAGAACTTCTTTTCCTAAATGGTCTGTTTCTTGATGGATTAAATCGGAGATATGAAATGATTTCAGCAAAACGTAAATAAATGTATATACAATGTCTTTTAGTTTAGAATTTCATGTCACAGTCACTTAAACATCAAAACAATCACATCTCCTCAACTTGCTTTAGGCCTATACTAAAGGTCTGTATCTGAGTGTTACAGTCGTACCACATGCAGGTGCCTGGGCAAGAGATACACAACTGAAATCTCACAATATGGAACAGTGTGCGCATTCTGAGAGTGTTTGATGCAAGCGTGTTCACCTTCTGACACTCAAGCACAGTTCAAAGGGAGTATAGATCCAACATTGTGAGCTGACTGAGTGTGTATGCTGCACATCATGATGATGGTTTTCGTCAGATACATGTGCATCATAGTTGAGTTCCACCAACTTCCTGTGATAGTAAATAGAGGGACATGGAATGTGCATGGCCAACCAGTGCAGCACTGATATACTCCCTAATGCATCAATGTGTGTGAAAAGATATTTTATGTAATATGCCGTCCATAACTGAATACAAAACAATCATGTTTATACCAAAAATCACCTACAGTCAAGCTCATGTGTTTAGAAACTTAACAAGAAATGCGGCCCTTACTCTCTCAAACCAACTTAGGTGTAATTTATCATTAAGGGGGAGACATCCCTTAAGGATTAGAACCCTCACTCACCCGAAGGTGACATGCTTCATCATATGGGTCCTCCTTACCAGTGGGGAAAACCTTGTCGCCACTGGGAGCTACTACTTCGTAGTTAAGGAAGGAGCTCAGAGATGTTTTATTTATAAGGATGGATACTATTCCCATATGTGAGGATGCAGCGCAGTGTGAACAAATAGAAGGGTGAACTAAAACTGTCTAGATAGAATCACTGACAATCGTTTTATTAATGTGTTCCACCTGACAGGATTAAAATGAAACAGCACAGTGGTATGGATGTATAACCACTGTCACATTGTGGTCGACATGTTTCAGCCTATTGATCAGACCTCTGTATCAGCGGCTTTCTTCAGGACCAGATGTAATAGTGATATTGCTGCTGCAACAAGTGAACTAAAGATAATAAAAATATATACAACACCGGTATTCTTGCTTATCCTTTTTGTCAGGTTTATACCCAAGGTATCTATAGAAAAAGACAAAAACAGGATGGGGGAAATGGGAAAGAGAGAAAGGGCACAAACAATAAATCACATGGTAACTTAGGCATTGTGCGTGGTCACAATATCAAAAGGCTATTCGTGCTTCTTTTTAGTCACTACTATAAAGGTCTTAGCCTCTGCTGTAGGATAGCCCTGCCTCACCTCAACCTGACAGGCTGCTCAGGAAGGAGGCTCCGCTCTACGGGAGAAAAAATAAAGTGTGGCTGGTGTTATAATTTTATACACCACCTGGACTATTTCCTTATTTATTTGTAAACCAGGGGGCCAGAGGTACGCCTAGGTCCAGCAGATCAAAGGACCCACCAACCTACCACTTCAAAAAATCTCATGGCTATGTCCCCAGTAACACTATGTCATACGGGCACAGGAGCCCAGACCAAACCTCCATGAGGAGAACAATTATGATTAGAACATAACCCGAGGCTACTATTACCTGATTACTAGGCTATTTTCGGTGTCAAAAACAAAGGTTCAGAACAACGCTCCGCTTACCTGTCTGTCGGTTCCTCGTCTCGCGAGAGAGCTCTCCCCGGGAGGTACCGAACAAGACAGTGGCCGCGTATAAATACTAATGCGGCATGATTGACTACCACTGTGTGAAAAACGGGTCCTTACGCCCGTAGTAGCCCTATGATTGCCTGCTTAATCTAATGGGCCTGCGTCCAAGAGGGAAACACTACTCTCCGCGCATGCGCGCTTGAATAGAAACCTTACTTGTCCGTTTTTTTTACCAAAAATTCTATTTTAAATAGTCTCGTGTAGATTCCTCCTTGGACCACCCTAGTCTCCATAGACTAATACTAGCCCATTCATTAATTAAGGACGGTGCTCAGTTTGCTACAGTCCGTGCACGATAAACACTCCATTCATGCTTGCACCGTCTGTTGTTATTATACGCATGCGTGTGGAACGATGCACTGCGTCTTCCACTTTCCGAGCTGTATGCCATTATGTATGCTTAAGGCAGTTTAACCAGCATACCGCCAGTAGTATATAACTGATGGCCTTGCTCTGGGAGACATATTTGGAACTTTATACCCGACATCAGAATCGTTAATATAAAACGAATTGTAAATATAAAACGATGCCCCAAGTTCAAATATAATATATATAACCCTCTGTCACTAAAAATGTTAGGGAAACTAAAGGATGTTATGGAAGTTGTTAAACTGTGTCTCATATATACTGAACTCGTTGATCTATTTGACTATATGTGTTGTAGGTGGTAATCTATGATCAGGTAACTGGGAAATTTTATCTACAGTGATACCCAAGGGATTTCATCGTTTAGGCCTATTCTATCTGATTTTAATCTGTAGACCCAACGTTGTTCCTTCCGGAACAAAAACTTAGAGGGATCTGTCAAGTGTGGTGGAATCCATGGCTGTTCTAAAACCACCCAGCGTAAGTCTGTCTCTAGGTGACCTTTGTCTAGAAAATTGTTGGTCAGCTTAGTAGAACGCTTACAACATCTAATGGTACTCTTATGTTCTAGTATCCGAGTTTTTATCTTTCTTTTAGTCATCCCCACATAGCGAAGCTGGCAAGGACACCATATTAAATAGATAAGTCGTTCACTGTTGCAATTGGTATGTTTGTTGAGTTTCCACGGCCGTGTGGTCCCAATATCAATTTCTACTGTTATTTCTGTCTGAGAACAGACAGTACAAGTGCCACAGGGGAAATGTTCCACCACTGGAGGAAGATTCCACAACGTAGTTTGTGGCCTGATGTGTCTAGTCGTCTGTGGTCGTGTGTGGACCAACTTGTCCTTTAGGTTGGCACTTCGCTTAAATGCAAACAAAGGATGGGGAAGTACAGTCTCCGCTGAATTCAAAATCTGCCAATGTGAGTTGATGCTTTTCTTTACTGAATTGGAAAAGCTGGAAAAAGTATTCACAAATGTAAGTCTTTCGTTTATGTCTTTTTTATTTGTCTTTTCCAACAAAGCTTCTCTATTATTGTTGGGTGCTCTTTTTTTCGATTTGCGTATTAAATGGCTGGGATATTTTTTCACAGTTAGATCTTGTGACAAGGCTTTTGCATGTTCCTCATATTGTTCCAACTCCGTGCAATTTCATCTTATACGGAGAAACTGACCAAAAGGTAAGTTTTCACAAAGAGCTCACATATGGGAATAGCATCCATCTGTTAGGAATTAGTGTGGGTTTAGCTCCCTGGTCTAGTCTTTTTCCTTCTTTCTTTTTTTCCAATGGTGTCCTTCCTTTGTTTCCCTGTTTTCGGTAGCCCCGCCCCCCTTCCCTCCGTGGATGTAGGTCGCCAGCACTAGGGCTCTGTGCTTGGTTTCTGACCTTGTTGGCGTTTTTCTGGAGTCGGGATTCGTTTACTCCTGGATTCATCGTGGGAACCTGTTACTTTGGATTGTTCATCTGGCGTTTCGGCAAACGGAGGCTTTCAGCTGCACGAGGCTTCGTGTCAGCCGCCCGGATGGGTGTTGCTCCGGTCGTCTTCCAGAGCGAGTGAGACTCGGCGGTAAAGTACAAGAAGCGCCCGCTTTCTCAAGCGCGTGAACTCTTTGCTGTTTTTGAATATTATCGGGACACTGTTATTCGGGTTTCCCTCGCCCAGGGATCTTTGGAAGCTTGCCGGGTTCTGAGTGCCCGAGGTTTAGTGAAGTTTTTTCTACGCGCTACCTTAGTGGCGTGTTTAGTCTGTGGCCACAGAAAGTGGGTATTTTGTTGGATTGGATTGTGCCAAGAGCGCACTGTTCGTTTTCTCCTTCAGGGGTTTTTTATGTCAGACGTATGACTTTTTTTCCCCTTGCATGTTGAAGGATATTATACTACGCTGGTCTCGACTAGCCAATTGGATTGTTTGCTCCTCTCGGATAACTTCTACTATGTTACACAAGTAAGGAGGGGATTGGGGTGTGTTGGATGTGGTTATCGGGTGGGAATAGGGAATCAAAGGAAGGAGCACTGGGGTCTATGTTAACATTCTCTTTTTGTTCTGTGTCTCTTTTCTCTTGTGGCTGCAGGTCAGGATCCCTTTCCCCAAACTACAGAGGAGGGTCTGCTGTGCTGTAACAAAGAGAGAGCATTGGCTTTACTTTTTCTTTGTTTTACATTTTTTTCCTACCTTCTCCCTTTTCTCGGTTCGCGGTCACGCTGTGCTAAAGTGCGTGTGGCGAGCCGAGAGGGGGCAGATGAGTGGGGCCATCTTCGCTTCCGTGGTTGTGGGTTGAGTCGGCGAAAGATCCAACAGAAAACCAAGCCCACGAATTTACAACCACCCGAGCGAGTATGGATGAGGATGGGAATGAGTTGGAGGAAAGGACCCCTACAGTGCAGGAACTGATGGGGGCGGTTAACGCACTTCAGCTTAAAGTGCAAGAATTACAGCAGGAGAACCAAGGGTTACGTCAGGAAATGAGTGCAGGGAAGGTTAAGGCTCCGGTCTGGGGAATGGGTAAATCTCCTATAGTACAACCTGCTACTTTCCAATTCGATAGGGGTGCGAGTACCAGTAATCCCCCTTTAACAGTTAACGTGACTACACCCTCTCCGGTACCTCTGGCAGTTCCTGAAAGATTTACTGGTGATTCCAGTAAATATAGCATCTTTATGAATCAGTGCCATTTGCACTTTATGTGTCGACCTGCGTCGTTTCCTAATGACTCTACCAAGGTGGCTTTTGTTATATCCTATTTAGCCGGCACTGCGGCGTCTTGGGCCGTGCCCCTTGTCGAGAGTGATGACCCTGTTCTGTATAACTATGTGGCTTTTAAGGAACAGATGCGTTGTCTCTTTGCCAAACACGCGTTTATGCAAGCGAGCGACGCCGAATTATTGAAACTCAGACAGGGAAAACAAGACCTAATGACGTATGTGTCCACCTTTAATCGGTTGGTTTCCGAAACCCATTGGCCCGCCGATAAAAGGACTTCCTTATTTTATCAAGGATTGTCTGAGGATCTAAAAGACGTTGTCTCACAGGTGGTGAATCCACCTGAAGACTGTGTGGAACTCATAGATCTTGTGGTGAAGCTGAACCATAGGCTAACTGAACGGAGAGGCGAGAAAAACCGCTTTCAGGTCTCTCGTGTGGTTCCATCTAAGGTAGAGGTAAAGAGTTCAGGGGAGAGTAGGACGACCCCTGAACCCATGGAGATAGGAGGGGTTCGAGGCCCCTTAACAGCTGAAGAGAAAAGCAGAAGGCGAACACAGAATTTGTGTTTGTACTGTGGGCAAGGAGGACACTATGCCAGGGATTGCACAGTTAAACCTTCTTCCTTGTCCTCTAGAAAGGTGGTGGCTTGTTTGCAGCCTTCCGCAGAAGTTGAGATGAGAGATCGACTAAATCCTTCCTACCAGATTTCTGGTATAGTCAAACGAGTCCCCAAACATTTCATGATCACTGTCTGTTTAGTCATTTCCAACAGCCACAGGACTCCGGTGTCTGCCTTGTTGGATTCAGGGGCCACTGGCAATTTTATGGACATCAAGTTAGCGGAACAATTGAAAGTGCCCTGGATTCTAAAGGAGCAACCCGAACCTGTGAGGGCCATAGATGGAACCGAGTTAACCTCAGGTACTATCACTAGACAGACCGAACCCTTATGCATGATTTGTGATAACGGCCACTCAGAATATCTTGGGTTTGATTTGATTGATGCCCCTTCATTTGGTGTTGTATTGGGGGTTCCTTGGTTGCAATCCCACAATCCCCGCATTGATTGGTTTAGGAGAACTGTGACCCTTGATTCTGTTTTTTGTTTGCAAAATTGTTATAAAGTTGCTACTGATTGGGTTACGCCTCTGTCTTGTGCCGTTGGCGATGGCTTGCGGTGTGACGTGCAGACAATACCGGAAGCTTATGTGGAGTTTGCGGAGGTGTTCGACAAAGGGCGAGCGCGGGATTTGCCTCCCCACCGTTCTTTTGATTGTCGCATAGACTTGATACCAGGGGCGACTTTACCTTGTTGTCGTATCTACGCCTTATCTGGGCCGGAAGAACTCCATTTAAAGGAGTACTTAGACGAGATGTTGGCTAAGGGGTTTATTCGACCTTCCTCTTCTCCTGCCTCTTCGGCTATCTTTTTTATTCCCAAACGGGAAGGTGGTCTACGCGCCTGTGTGGACTATAGGGCGCTCAATAAAGGGACTATTAAGAACAAGTACCCTCTCCCGTTGATCCCGGTATTGCTCGATCAGCTGAGGCATGCGACGGTGTTTACCAAATTAGACCTCCGAGGGGCATACCATCTCATACGAGTCCGTGAAGGCGATGAGTGGAAGACTGCCTTCCGGACTAAATTCGGCCTGTATGAGTACTGTGTAATGCCCTTCGGGTTGTGTAATGCCCCGGCTGCGTTTCAGTTTTTTATCAATGAGATACTGAGGGAGTTTCTGGATGTGAGCGTGATAGTCTACATAGATGATATACTGATCTTCTCAAACACAGATGCGGAACATGTCAAACACGTTCGGCAAGTCTTACAGACGTTGAGAGACCATCAGTTGTTTGTCCGACCTGAGAAATGTACTTTTCATACCGACAGGGTCGAGTTTCTTGGTTTTGTTGTCTCGGTAGAAGGCATTAGGATGGATCCTCGGAAGATCGAGGCAATCACCTCGTGGCCAGCGCCAAAAAATGTGAAAGACGTCCAGGTGTTGTTAGGATTCGCTAACTTCTATAGGAGGTTCATCTCCCATTTTTCTGAGATAGTGGCCCCCATGACGGTATTGTTGCGGAAGGGTGTTCCTTTTGTTTGGTCTTATGTGGCTCAGATGGCTTTGGATCAACTGATAGAAAGGTTTACTTCTGCCCCCGTTCTGGTCCATCCTGACCCGGCTTTGCCCTTTTTTGTTGAAGCCGATGCTTCCTTGGGTGCTGTGGGGGGGGTTTTGTCACAGAGGGATGCGGAGACCGGATTTATGCACCCCATAGCCTTCTTCTCGAAAACCCTGTTGCCTGCCGAAAGAAACTACACGGTGGCGGAGCGGGAATTGCTGGCCATTAAATTGTCCTTTGAAGAGTGGAGACATCATCTGTGGGGGGCCCGGCATTCCATTACCATCTTTACAGATCATAAGAATCTTGAGTTCTTTCGATCTGCTCGGGCCCTTACCCCCAGACAGATGAGGTGGGTCTCATTCTTCAATGAGTACGATTTCATTATCACCTACCGGCCTGCAGCTCAGCAACTGAAATCGGATGCTCTATCTCGCATCCATGTGAAACCGAATGAGTGGGGAACCGATAAAGACTCAGGGTGTTTTATTCCATCTGAGAAAATAGTAGGGAGTATCACACTGGATGATTTTGTGGCCTCGGTGAAAGATCAGTTGAGGGGTTTGGATTTAACACCTTGGTTGTCTCTGCCTTCCTGTGCACAGAGGGATGGGTTGCTGTACCACGGTTCGCAATTGTTCATACCTCCCTCTCTACGTGACTCTGTGGTGGAATGGTGTCATTCATCTGCTTTGGTTGGGCATCCGGGAATTCATAAAACCAGGGAATTCTGTTTACGTTGGTTTTGGTGGGAGTCATTGACCCAGGATGTGCAACAGTATGTAGCGTCTTGTCCGATTTGTGCAGTGAGTAAACCATCACATTCTTGCCCGTCTGGCCTGTTGAGACCATTACCTGTCCCTCCTGCACCCTGGCATACGATAAGTATGGACTTTGTTACCGATCTACCTTTGAAATCAGGTTGCACGGTGATTCTGGTTGTGGTTGATTCCTTCACCAAGATGAGCCATTTCATCCCCTTGCCTAAATTACCCACAGCCAAGGAAATGGCCTTGATATTTGTGTCATCTATTGTGAGGCTGCATGGGTTACCCTCCTCCATTGTGTCTGACAGGGGTTCCCAGTTTGTGTCTCGGTTTTGGACTGAGTTAGGGGAGGCCCTTCATATGAAAATCTGCCTTTCTTCAGCCTATCATCCCCAGTCTGATGGTCAGACAGAGAGGGTTAACCAAACCATGGAACAGTACTTGAGATGTTTGTTGACTTCCTTAACTTGTGATTGGGTGGTGGCCCTCCCTCTAGCGGAGTTCGCGTATAACAACAGCTACCATTCCGCGTTGGGAATGTCTCCCTTTTACTGTTCTATGGGGTTTCATCCCAGGGCAATCCCCATTCAACCTACTGGTCACGTGCCTGCTGTTGATACATTAGGGATAGCCTTGAGCCGGATATGGGATTTGGCGAGGGAACATCTGGTAAAGGCCAAAGATGACATGAAGCGACAGGCAGACAGACATAGGGTCCCTGCTCCGTCCTATGCCGTGGGGGAGCGAGTGTGGCTGTCTACTAGGAATCTGCACTTGGAGGGCCCTAGGAAACTGCAGCCTAGGTTTGTGGGTCCTTTCCCCATAGCTCAGGTGATCAACCCGGTTGCAATGAGGCTGGAGTTACCGGATGAATATCGCATCCATCCGGTGTTTCACACCTCACTGTTGAAGCCATATGCAGACACTGATCAAACCTTGCCCCCTCCCCCTCCTGTGATGGTTGAGGGTGAGGTGGAGTTCGAGGTTAATGCTATTCTAGATGCAAGGAGGAGACGAGGGAGGTTGATGTACTTGATTGATTGGAAAGGGTATCCCCCAGAAGACCGTTCTTGGGAACCTGCTACCGAAGTGCATGCTCCCAGACTGGTTAGGTTATTCCATCTTCGTCACCCGACCAAACCTCGCCCGGTGGGGAGGCCTTTGAGGGGAGGTACTGTTAGGAATTAGTGTGGGTTTAGCTCCCTGGTCTAGTCTTTTTCCTTCTTTCTTTTTTTCCAATGGTGTCCTTCCTTTGTTTCCCTGTTTTCGGTAGCCCCGCCCCCCTTCCCTCCGTGGATGTAGGTCGCCAGCACTAGGGCTCTGTGCTTGGTTTCTGACCTTGTTGGCGTTTTTCTGGAGTCGGGATTCGTTTACTCCTGGATTCATCGTGGGAACCTGTTACTTTGGATTGTTCATCTGGCGTTTCGGCAAACGGAGGCTTTCAGCTGCACGAGGCTTCGTGTCAGCCGCCCGGATGGGTGTTGCTCCGGTCGTCTTCCAGAGCGAGTGAGACTCGGCGGTAAAGTACAAGAAGCGCCCGCTTTCTCAAGCGCGTGAACTCTTTGCTGTTTTTGAATATTATCGGGACACTGTTATTCGGGTTTCCCTCGCCCAGGGATCTTTGGAAGCTTGCCGGGTTCTGAGTGCCCGAGGTTTAGTGAAGTTTTTTCTACGCGCTACCTTAGTGGCGTGTTTAGTCTGTGGCCACAGAAAGTGGGTATTTTGTTGGATTGGATTGTGCCAAGAGCGCACTGTTCGTTTTCTCCTTCAGGGTTTTTTTATGTCAGACGTATGACTTTTTTCCCCCTTGCATGTTGAAGGATATTATACTACGCTGGTCTCGACTAGCCAATTGGATTGTTTGCTCCTCTCGGATAACTTCTACTATGTTACACAAGTAAGGAGGGGATTGGGGTGTGTTGGATGTGGTTATCGGGTGGGAATAGGGAATCAAAGGAAGGAGCACTGGGGTCTATGTTAACATTCTCTTTTTGTTCTGTGTCTCTTTTCTCTTGTGGCTGCAGGTCAGGATCCCTTTCCCCAAACTACAGAGGAGGGTCTGCTGTGCTGTAACAAAGAGAGAGCATTGGCTTTACTTTTTCTTTGTTTTACATTTTTTTCCTACCTTCTCCCTTTTCTCGCTTCGCGGTCACGCTGTGCTAAAGTGCGTGTGGCGAGCCGAGAGGGGGCAGATGAGTGGGGCCATCTTCGCTTCCGTGGTTGTGGGTTGAGTCGGCGAAAGATCCAACACCATCCTTATAAATAAAACATCTCTGAGCTCCTTCCTTAACTACGAAGTAGTAGCTCCCAGTGGCGACTAGGCTTTCCCCACTGGTAAGGAGGACCCATATGATGAAGCATGTCACCTTCGGTGAGTGAGGGTTCTAATCCTTAAGGGATGTCTCCCCCTTAATGATAAATTACACGTAAGTTGGTTTGAGAGAGTAAGGGCCGCATTAGTTGTTAAGTTTCTAAACACATGAGCTAGACTGTAGGTGTTTTTTTGGTATATACAGTTAGTATTTAGGGAACCTACACCCATGGTCTTTAAACATTCCCCTTTGACCCTCAATCTACGCTAGTGTTATCATACAAAACAATCATGCCAAATCCCCTATCCCACTGCTGTTTTGGATGGATGGGCCTACTTTTGCACAATTGCACGATGGAGCAGGAAAACAAATATCCCGTGCAGGAACGTATGTGTACATGAAGGGAAATCCGCTTGCTAATAGTAATATCCTTCAAGCCTAATTCCACCATCTATGTGTGATGCAGAACCCAGCTCACATAGAGAACTGAAGTGGCGTGAAGACTTTTTGGTACAATACCTTGTAATTTCACACCTGGAAATGTATTACTTGCTAGCACATTTCCACTGCATGTGCTTTGTTATATGTCAAAATGCATATGTTACCATTGTGTGTGTATGGGTACCCCCAAGCAATATTCAAGGAGCCTATATCTGGTGCAGCTAGAACCAATACATTGATATGTGAAAAGCTGTGTTACTTAGTACTATTGACACTTTTCATGCCTACAACAGGTGACCAAGAATTTATCACCACCGGGACAATGCCCTCTGTTACACAGACCTGACAAGTGCTGCCAACCCAGTCCACAGCTGTGCCAAGTACCATTTAACACTGGATGTAGTTACTCAGAAATTACATAACTGCAGCCTCACCGCAGCTAATAAAAGTTCTCCAAAGAAAATTCAAACCAATAAATGAAGATAATTAACTCAATGCCTCAATACATTACAAACATTACGTTGTTACACTCTCAATAAATTGTCACTCTAGATGTCACATGTAAGATGGTATTATGTCACACATAAGCACACTATGGCCAGTTAAATGACACACATAACCAACCTTCGGACTTGTCTACTATAACTGAAGGACCAATGTAAGTAGGAACAAGCTGTGATATCTTGTTTTTAACTTCCATCTGCATTTCATCCCATATATTGGACCAGTAGCATGTGTCACAAACCACGCATTACCCGTCATGCGTGGCGCATTGCACTAGTTGCACATTGCACTAGTTGCTCCTTTTGTAACAACACATCGAGGCGAATACGTGTACATACCAGCATAAGTGCCAATGCACTGTGCATTACTTTTACAATATCATATTCACTAAAATGTGTCAGAAAAAACGACACATTTGTCAAAAATGGTAATCAACTCAGGCAGGAAATTATGCAATGGGTGAGTTACTTTCACTGTCTCCTACTCTCTGTTAGTCTGACATGCTTTTTGGGGGTTTTTGAGAGTTTGTCTGTAATTGGTGATTGTTTGGTCTTGTCTATGTGTGCTCTATGTCTCTAAATTGTGTCATTGTTGTCCTGTATTGTCGTTTTATTCAGTTTTGTGAAGTCTTTGTCACTGTATTGTTGGGAGTTTTTTTCTTATAGAGGTATTTTAAGTAGTTTGGGTGTTTATTTATTTTCTACAGTGTTAGTGAGATGGATAGTGACATGTCAGGGAGGGAGATGAAGTTTTCCAAGCCAGAGTTGAGTAGGCTCCTATAGTTGGTGATGCATTACCTGCTGAGGATGGTTGCAAGTGGGGGCTTAATTGATTTGTAACATCATTGCGCTAGCACTGGGTGAATATTGTCATTGCTGCAAGTGACTTTTTACTTCGTTGCATTTTAAAAACTGTTGTATTCCTTAGCATATCGTGCGCTGACTCTCCGGTCCACCGCAGCAATTCATGCTGTTTGTTGTGGAGGGAGAACAGAGCGCCTTCACTTCCTGGTGGTGCCATTGCGGGTGGCCATCTTAGTAGGGTGACGCTCTAGTCTTCCCTCAGCCCAATCTACTTAACCCTCAGTCCTATTCGCGCAGCGGTTACGCGCAGCGGGAGTGCAATAGAAGCACCGAAGAGGCGCCTAAGAGAAGCCAGTCTGCTCCAGTCCGCGTCCAACCACTCCCAGATCCTACAATCCCCGGAATTATGGTGGGCATTCCGATCACTTATGATTCCCAATGTTTACATGCCTTAAGATTAACTACTAATCCCAACTGTCTACACTCAGTACGTCTTATAGGGAGCAGGATCCGTTGTAATCATTGCGACTGGAAAGCATCCCCTAAAACCACAGGGAATTATGCTACCTATCACAGTTGGAAGCTGCTTCTTTTTAATTGCAGATCAATGCCTAAACACCATACAGAGCTGGCCATGTTAATAGAAGATCTTAAACCCGATGCCCTCTTTTTAACGGAGACTTGGTTCCAGCTGGAGGGCGACCCCACTACAGTCTGGGCTACCCCACAGGGTTATACTATGAAGAGATCCGATCGCAACACGGGTAGAGGAAGAGGGTTAGCCATCATTTATAAAGAACAATATAGGTGTCGCACCACCCCCTCTACCACATCAGCTTGCGAGAGCTTAATGTTCACTTTAGAACTATCCCCTACTAACACCTTTCAGGCCTCCTGGTCTATCGACCGCCTGGAACGATCAGCCAGTTTGTTTCAAATATGACTGATCTAGCTGCCAACCTAGTGATTACCTCGGCTAATTTCACTGTGCTGGGCAACCTAAATCTTCATTTAGATTACCCGCTCGACTCAGCAGCTAACAGTTTCCAACTGAACCTTCAAGCTATTGGCCTGGCACAAAAGGGATTCCTTCCTACTCACAACAAAGGTCATCTATTAGATCATATTTACAGTACCCTTGATGATCTAAATACTGATTCGCCTGTTCCATTGCCCTGGACTGATCAGTATTTAATACCATTCTCATGGACTACTACGAATTCCCTCCCTATACAAGATCCAAAAAAACACTGGGGTAGGAAGTGGGCTACACTTACCCTCTCCAAATGGGAATCAGCTCTTGCTGAATCTAAACCTCCGGAGGCCACAAATCCTAATTTATCCAGCACCATCTTTAATAACTGGATTACTAATTCCCTTAATTTAGTACTCCCGAAAGAACCTCTGCACTCCATAAAGAGGCAAAAAGTAGCCCCCTGGTACACTCCTACATTGAGAGAAATGAAACTATCTTGTCGCAAACTTGAGAGAACATGGAGACAAGATCGCTCTCAGATCAGGAAATCAGATTACAGAGCCGCAATTAGGCAATATAAAAAGGAAATTAAATCTACCCAAGCCCAGTTTTATGATTCAAAGATTAATCTAGCAGCCAATGCTCCGAGAGAAATCTTTAAAATAGCCAAATCCCTGATTTCCCTTCCTCCCGAGCGAATGTCATCAGATGGGGCATTAACTCGCTGTAATAACTTAGCAACCTTCTTTTTCCAGAAGATTCAGACCATCTATTCTTCCTTTTCCACTGATGGAATTGAATCGGAGGCTGCCACTTCAGCTTGCCCCATCATTCCAGCTCCCTGTATGTTGGAAAGCTTTACCCCTTAGACTCTACTTCCATAGACAAAATAATCTCTAAAGTTACATCAGGATCCCCTAGCGACCCAGCACCCCCTCAATTCCTTACTTTGGCCATGAATGTCATCCGACCAGTTATTCTCGACGTTCTTAACACCTCAATTGCTACGAGCATAGTGCCGACTGGATGGAAGTGTGCAATGATCAGGGCCCTTTTAAAAAAGCCCACGCTAGACCAAAACAAACTAGCCAACTTCCGCCCCATCTCCCTGTTACCCTGGATGAGTGAACTGCTAGAAAAGCATATCAACAACATCCTAGTAGACTACCTGGAATCCAATAGTCTGCTAAGTGTCTCTCAGACAGGATTCCGTCCCCAACACAGGACTGAGACAGCTTTGCTAGCAGTAACTGAAGAAACACGAACGGTGCTGGACCAGGGGGGGAAAGCGGCAATCATACTATTAGACCTCAGAGCCGCGTTCGACACGGTTAACCATGCTACCTTTTTACATCGTCTGAAGGGCATGGGAGTGTTGGACGCGGCCCTGGCATGGCTTGCTTCCTTCCTGGACGAACGCTTCTTCCAGGTGTTTGAGGGCGAGGCTGTATCCACCAAACAGCCACTCAAGTGTGGGGTTCCTCAGGGCTCTGCCCTGAGCCCCACACTTTTTAACATCTACATGAAGCCCCTAGCGGAGATAGTTCACCCATTTGGCTTCCGTATTGTCACCTACGCAGACGACACTCAGTTAGTGGTCTCATTAGATCACTATGAGGGGTCGTCTAGCAGGCTGAGCTTATGTTTAGAAGCAGTGGCCAAGTGGATGAAATTCTCCTGCCTCAGACTGAATGGAGAGAAGACGGAAGTCATGTTACTGGGCAACTCTCCACCTACCAGTCTGGCCTCCTTCTGGCCCATATGTTTAGGCCCCCCTCCTCTCCCCAAATCTGAGATAAAAGCCTGGGAGTCTGGCTCGATAAATCACTTGATTTCACCTTTCAGGCCACCAAAACCGCATCCATCTGTTTTGGGCTGATGAGACTGCTCCGGAAGGTTCTCCCCTTGCTCCCACTCTAGGCGAGGAGAGTCATGGTCCAGGCCCTGATACTCTCATGCCTGGGCTATGGTAATGCTCTCTATCTGGGAGCCCCGGTGGCAGTGATCAACAAACTCCAGGTCACCCAAAACTGTGCGGCCCGGCTGCTTTTTCAAATTCCTCGCTGGCAGTCGGCCAAAAATGCCTTAAAAAAGTTACATTAGCTCCCTGTGGCAGCAAGGGTACAATTTAAGGCGATGTGTCTTGTTCAAAAAGCAATTTGCAGAACTGGCCCAGCCATAATACATCCTTTAGCTACCACTTACCTTCCCCTCAGAGCTTTGCGCTCAAGGTCACTGCAATTAGCCACCATGACCAAGTTAAACAGGGTTTGCTGGGGCGGCCGCTCATTCTCGCACAATGCTGCGAGAATATAGAATTCTCTTCCGCTTACCCTCAGAGAAAACAACAACCGGATGACATTTAGGAAGCTTCTAAAGACCCACTTGTTCAGCAATGCCTGTTAATCTTCCTAGCTGGCTGCCTTGGATTTCAGTTAAAAGCGCTGTGAGGCCTACGGGTAGTCTGTGCGCTTTATAAATGTAATTTTTCATTTCATTTCATTTCATTTCATGGTGAGGCAGGGATACCTTGAAAAAGATAAAAAACGCAAGTGGGAGTGTGTCCGCTTTCACCACAGAAAGACCTTTGAGGTGGGACGTACTGCACGACAGATGAAGCATACTTGGGCTGATGTGGTGGCACTGTAGGCCAATCTCATTGCCCTCTTGGGACTGGAGACTTGCAGACCTCTTGGTATGTATGGCTGACCTACCTGTCATGTTTAAAAAGTAGCTATTTAATTCATGCTAAACCAAAGCATGTATTGCACATCATTTTTTAAATGTATTTTTAATGACTGCAACGTTCAAGATGTACATCAAAATGTGAGGAAATCATGGCCATAATGAATGTATTTGAACTTTGGGGCATAAATCTGACAGTCTTGTTGGGCCATTGCATCACTTTTAGTGATACCGTGATGGCACAAACCTCTCAACCCTATCCATGAATCAATGGTAAGCCACTTTGTGTGCCTTAAAATGTCTGCAGAGATATGAAGTAAGGCAAATCTGCACAAATTACTGCTTTTGCTTACTCAGTGTCAGGGTGTCCTTCAATGGCCATTGTGGTGGGTGATCCCCTGCAACAACCATGGATTGTTATGCAACTCCAAATTTACAATGCTGTGTATACCTGGAGATAAGTCAAAAACGGACACCTGCTCAGGGGATGTGTAACAGTGAGTTCTTTCTTTATACCTCTTTGTATTTTTCCTCTTTCCAGGTGTACAGACATATGCCCCTTCCTGCACAAAAACAATCCTGCATGCAATATAGACACCCTTGTACCATGGTGCAAGTGTGCCTGTGTTTGCGCTAGTCTGCTAAAATGGCACCAGGCCATAGGTGAAATAAAACAATGTACCATATGTTATCCAGATGACACGTTCCTGCCCTTTTTACATTGATTCAGACAAGGGGAGCTACAATTTAGACTGACATGATGCTGCCCGGCATAACAAAATACATCACATGCCTGAGCCATGCTTCAACCAAGTGATGATTAATACATTTGAACTAATGCTCCAGCCAGTTCAGAACTGCATGCTGACTAGTTATGTTCAAAGATTTTGCCATGATCAGACATTTGTCACTAAGCTGTAATGTAAATATGAAATACGTGGTTAGCATAGTTGCAATTATTTGAATACATGGGTGTCACCCTCAACCACATGATGGAATGGACCCACCACATTAGCAAACGAAGGATCAAACTAGAGCAAGAAATCAGAGGGTTGCAAAACATATACTGGGACCTTAACTTTAAACCATTTTCCCCAGTTGTTCAGATCTACTCTAGTCAGGCTTTGGGGTGGTTCTATTTGGAGCAGAGCTAAGGGGGCATAAATACCTTAAAACCCTAGAGCTCGTGGAAAATAGATTCTTGAGGCAGGTGTTAAACCTAACGGCAAGCACTTTCCTGTTTCCCCAAACACTGTATACTGGTCTTAGATCAAACACGGAAACAGCAGCACTCAGACCCCTGACCTTCTGGAGAAAAGTTTGGGCTACCCCAGAATTCATATATTATTGTAAGGGCCTAGAAAACATTTTAAGATATCCTGCAGCAGGTGAACTTCCACAATTAAATTACATCAGGGTTTCCTTTAATAAATTGGGGTTAAGAATATTCTGGGATGACTCAGGGTCCAGTTGCTGTGCCATTACCACTAGAGAAATAAAGATTTGCTTCAAATCACACAGACAAAAGTTATTATTAACTTCATCAACACTGGGTTAAGTAACAAAAACATTCCTAATGATTAAGTATAAATACGAAATTGAACCCTTTTCACCTGACATTGTGCCAAACGTGGCCAGGAAATTGTATATGAACTTCATATATGGAAGAATGGCACTTCGCATTTTCACCTCAAGATGGGCCAGGATAACAGACCCAGCTGCTCTGAGTTGTCCAACTTATGGTCATGTAAAGGAAACCATAGCACATATGCTGCTTTTTTGTCAGACATACAGCATGGCAAGGGAGAAATGGATAATTCCTTTATGCATATGTATAGAAATTACTACACATCTCGAGGCTTGCAGAATTCTGCAGACCAATTTGATGCCCTCAACTGTGTTTGCTGTTTCCAGATTTTTATTGTGTATGTGGTAAGTAAGGAAGAAATATATAATAACCGTTGACCATATGTAACCTATTGTCCGCTTCTATAATTTTTAGAACATGAATATTTAATGTTGCTGGAATTTTAATAGGTAGTTGATTATTTCATTTGTAACCATATTTGTTTTTAATCACAGAGTGTCCTGCTTATCTCTAAAATTCAAAATTGAACTGTTTGATGTTTTTAAATGTTTGTCTCTTTTATGGTATTTTACAGACGATCAGTGATGTCATCAGTGATATGATTTGAGATGTCATCAGTGATGTCACTTGTCATGTCATGATTGATGTAATATGTGACGTCATCAGTGGTGCATTGCGGGGGCACAAGTTATAGGAAGCTCAACTAACTATAACAGACGAATTTCTCATGTTTTGTACGAGTGAAATGTCCAACTAACTATAACGTCCCTAAAAACTGTGTTTTTTTCAGTGAATTTCACATGTTTTTTAAATGCTGATTTCTAACTATAATGTCCCTGAAACCTATGGTTTTTTTCAGTGAATTTCAAAGGTGTTTTAAATGCTAATTTCTAACTATGCCTCATAGGTAGAAAGAAAGAGGAAGAAAGGTACAGAAAGAGATGTGCAGAAAGAACCAACAGAGGTGCAGAAAGAGGCCGTTTTGCAAAATCATCCTGTGCCCTGGGCACCCTCCAACTTTTTGCTGACTGGTACTGGTAGTAACTGACTCTAACAGACCAGGCCCGAAGCCAGTGTATAGAGGTGGATATACTCACTATTTGAAGTACCCGTTTTCTTCTGAGAAGTGCAGGTGCTCTCCCTTTCACTTTAAAGAAGTGTAGGTACTCCGTTCCGGACAGTACCGGCTTATTTAAAGCACTGGTTGGGGCTTCCCTGCACCACAAGGTGCTTTCTCCTCTCTCTGGAAATAGAGGTATTGTTCGCCCACTATATCATCACTTCATTGTGACACTCCTGTGTCATTCTTCAGTCACAGTGTTACTTGTCGTGCCACAGTGCGACAATCTTCATCACAATGTGTGTGTCACAAGTACAATGTCACACTTGAAGAAACAATCAGCTTATCTTGAATGTTGCCTTTTATGTCATGTTTCTTGGTGAAAACGAAGCCATTCAGTGTAACGAACAGAAAAGGGGCGAGAGGGGCTTTGTTTTTAAAAACAGAGGATGAAAGAGATCCAGAATGATAGGGGAGGGTCGTGAAATGAGGGAGAGGGGTAAAAATGTCACTGAAGGATGTAGTGAAAAGGGGTTTGGCGTTTGTAAAGCAGATACAAAATCTGGGGTGGCAGGTTTGCTGTTTTGTATCAGATTTTTGTGCGAGCGTTTTTATAGAAAAATGAACTTCGTTCTAACATGTACATAATGACTGCGTGAACAGTCACGTGACATCGTATTAGCCAGCGCCTAAACCTCTTTGAGGACATGGGCTGTTCCTGATTTTGTGCTGTCTGACTGGTGACAGCCTCTTTAATTGCTGCTGGGGTAGTTATATACAATCAGGGTTCCATGGGCAACTCGGGGCTCTGGGCATCGGTACCACTGCACCTGCTGCACCAGTTGTAGATGATACGTACTACGTCCCTAACTGCTAGGAGTATTGAAGGAGACATGCTAAATGACACTTTTAGATAAAAATGCACCCCGTGCTGCAGGAAAGTGCTGCAGTCACAGGGAGCACCGCTGATCGACATTGTACATCAGGGCCCTCCACACACCGTGGCCGAGTGCTTTAGCCTTGTAACTAAGCAAAGATAACCACTGCGGGGAATGAGATTTTGATATCTTATCTGATCACCTGGATACCTATCTCATTCAATCCAATTTTGGATCGATTATTGACTGTCATTGAGTAAAAGGCAAACCCACATAAGTTAAATCAACCCCATAGACTGACACAACTCTGAAGAACCACTTACGACTGGTAAAGTTTAAAAAGTTTAATATAAAACCAGAGTCAATTGCAAATACAAGCCTCTCAATATAAGATTCAACAAGTATACAGGTACTAAAAGGAACATAAATTCCCTAAAGAATCTCAATCTACAAAAGAAAATAATCAAAACCAATTCTAAAATCAGCAAATTGAATAGCATAGACACAAATTGGATACGATGCGTCATTTACAGAAAAAGAATGAAACAAGTTAAAACTGTCCCTACTCTATACTAGATGACATCCCTACTCAGCAAGTCCTTTTACCTAAAAAGGTGTCAGCCGCTTGACTTCCAAAGAAGTTCAAACTCTCTTAGTCTCTGATGGAAACCTATGTCGAGAAACAGTACCCTTTCTGCCTACCCATCCGCTCTCTAAGGGTCCTCGGCCTACTGCTCTCGCTCCCTTGATCTCAGGCCATCTGCTCTGCTCTGCTCTCCGGGGTGCTGTCCCTAAATACAAAATCACAGTATGGGTGGAACGCCCCTTTGAGACGCCCACCATGTACTCATTTCACGTTGTCCCGCTTCTGGTTTTTTCCATAGTTTCGTCTTCTCCGAGTCGTCTGTTAAGTTGACCTTGCTTCTCAGGCGCCGTCTCCATCTTCGTGCTGGTAACCCCATGACATTCCAGTTGACACCTCCAGACCAAAGTCTATCACCTCAACAGAGCTCTATTCAGTACAATTGTGATTGTAACCCCTTTTGGTCCTGTGAACAGACACTTCGAAACAAGACCCCAAATTCCAAGCGTCCCTTATCTCACTAAGCCATAAACTTCGTCCAACATTGTCACTTTAATTTAACGAGACCTTTGACACTCAGCTCGCATGTACAGATCAAAGCTATCCCCCTATTCCTGTGAGCCCACTAAATTATATGCAGCGAACTACTCTCTTGCGAACCCTTGGTCCGTTAGGTTAAAATCACATATGAACACACCATTCTAAAATTCCTACAAACTCTTCTACGCGGTATGACTTTTAACACACATATATATAATCGAATTAGCAAATCATTGATTATAATCGAATCCATATTACATAAAAATACAACGCTATACTCTCGTTCTCACACAGTGCTATATGGTCTGCACATTTTCTTCGATTTACATTTCATCTCTTTCTCCGTTTAATTAATTACATACATACATGAATTCTGTTTAGCACGTTCTACTGTTCTTAAACATTTTCACATATTTCTACTTTAGCCCATCCTATATACGGGCCTTTCTAATTTCTAATTTAAAACACTTGTAAAGCGCGACGTACACCTTGCGGTTTCTTGGCGCTGGGGGTTCATCAACTGAGGGAGAAAGACCAGGGAAAGGTAAGTTTAGGCGGGGAAAGCCTGGCAGAAGAGGAAAGTTTTCAGGTCTCTACGGAAGGAGAGGTACTGAGTTGCAGAACGAAGATTGTCTGGAAGTGAGTTCCAGAAAGTAGGGGCCAGAGTTGAGAAGTTGGACCCGCCCCACTTTTTGCGTGAGAAGCGGGGGATCTGGAGAAGGGACTTGGAGGAAGACCAGAGATCTCTTGCAGGGACATAAGGTTTAATAAGTGAAGTGATGAAAGCAGGGGCAGTGCCCTGACGGGCCTGAAAAACCATGCATCCGATCTTGAATAGGGAGCGCTGTTTCACGGGGAGCCAGTGGAGCTCTTTCAGTAGGGGGGTGGAGTGGTGATAGCGTGGAAGGCCGTATACCAGCCGGGCCGCCTGGTTCTGGATAGTTTGGAGTCTACGCAGGCTGTACGCTGGAATACCATGATAGAGGGCGTTGGCGTAGTCCAAACGCGAAATTACCAGGGCGGCTATGATCATCTTTAGTGCCTGGGGGGAGAAGAAGCGGGAGACAGAGCGGATAGTTCGGAGAGTGAGGAAACAGGAAGAGACCACGGAGCTGATTTGAGAGTGAAGAGTGAGCTGATTATTCATTTTAACACCCAGTGTTTTGACCGAAGTGGAGGGGGATGGTGCAGGGCCGAGAGAGGGGGGCCAGAAAAGAGAGTTCCAGGGGCTGGATGAACCACCAGTGAGAACCAGCTCGGTTTTATCCGGGTTCAGTTTAAGATGGTTGTGGTTCATCCAGTCCCTGATGAATGTCATAGTTGACTGGAAGTTAGAAACCGAGAGAGAAGAGGGAGACAGATCAAAGATGAGCTGGAGGTCATCCGCATAGTTGTAGACGGTGACCTCCAGCTGCTGGAGTGCATAGATAAGAGGAAAGATGTAAAGATTAAAGAGTAAGGGAGAAAGAGAAGAGCCCTGGGGAACACCGCAGGTGACAGGGAGAGGGGTGGAGGTGAAATCGCCTAGTCGGACCGCCTGGGTGCGGACCCTCAGAAAGGAGGAGAGCCAGACCAGAGCTGATCCCCCGATGCCAGCCGCCTTGACACGGGCAAGTAGGATGGTATGGTCCACCGTGTCAAAGGCGGCGGAAAGATCAAGGAGGACCAGTGCCTGGTGGTTGTTTTCATCCATACCCTTTCTGAGGTTGTTCAAGACTGAGACTATGACCGATTCGGTCGAATGCCTAGGGCGAAAACCTGCCTGGCGAGGAGCCAGCCCCCCATTCGCCTCGATGTGAGCGCTCAATACCGTGGTGACATGGCGTTCCATCACCTTGCCCAAAAAGGGCAGCAGGGAGATGGGGCGAAAATTGGCCGAGATGGAAGGGTCCGCGCCGGGTTTCTTCAGCAGGGGCACTATAGTGGCTGCCTTTAGTGCAGGGGTCACAACACCCTGTGCCAAGGAGCTGTTAAGGAAGGCAATAGGAGGATCGGGGCAGCTAGAGTAGATTTGCTGTAAGATACGTGCGGGGCAGACGTCCGCCGGAGACCCCGACTTCACTCTGGGGAGTATCGCCAGAAAGGATTCCTGAGTGAGGGGAGGGATAAGGGTGAGAGGATTTTGGACGATGGGGGGGGAGGGATCGACAAAAGCAGACGAGGGTAATGGGATGTTACTCTTGATAATTGTGATTTTGTCCAAGAAATAGTTATTGAGTTGGTCGCAGAGAAGCTGGGAGGGAGGGATTTGGGGCGAGGTTCGGTCTGAGAATGCCAGGTCATTCACAATGCCGAAGATTACCCTGGGTTTGTTGTCGGCAGATGTTATTTTTGTGGAGAAGTAGTCGGTTTTTGCAGCCAAGATTGCTGATTTATATTTAGCCAGTGATGCAAGGAAGTGGGTTTTTGACAAGGGGCTGTAATCTTTCCTCCACTGCCTCTCCGCCCTTCGGGCGCTCAGTTTAAGTTCTTTTAGGTGGTCGTTAAACCATCTATTGGAGTCCTTGAGTCGGCGGATGGAAATGCGACGTAGGGGAGCCACTGAGTCGCAACCTCCAGCCAGCCAGGTGTTAATGGCCTTGGCTTGAGAGGCAGATGATAGGCCAGCAAAGGTGGGGGTGGAGTTGCGGAGCAGGGAGGTCAAGGAGGGGAGATCCAGCCTATTCCAGTTCCGCGCCCAGGTATTTTTGGCATGCGGGGTTTTGGATAATGGATTGCGGAGAATGGAGAAGGAGATGAGGGCATGGTCAGACCAAGGGCATGGAGAGACAGCCATCGAGGCCAATGGGAGGTTGAGAGACCAGACCTGGTCGAGTGTGTGTCCATGGGAGTGAGTGGGGACAGTAATATGTGACACGAAGTTGAAGGATAATAAGGATTCTGTGAATTCTTTTGACGCGGGGCACTCGTGTGGGTCTGAGGGCCAGTAATTGAAATCCCCCAGCACCAGAACCGAGGCATAATTGACCACTAGATTGGCCAGTAGGTCTTGAAAAGTAGGTAAAAAAGAGGGTAAGGGCTGGGGAGGGCGGTACATGAGAAGGCAAGTGATGGGAGGAGAGGATAGGAGGGAACGGACTACCAGAAAGTCAACAGGGAGCATAGAGGGAAAGGGAAGTGATTGAAAATGTAGATCTGACCTGGCGATTAAGGCAACCCCACCACCAGCCCTGCCCGCCGGACGGTCGGCGCGCAGGGCACTCTCTAGAGTAAATACAGATAAATTTCCTATTACTTAAGTTACATATGCTAACTTTACGCTACAGTCTTGTAAATATGATACGGACATAATTTTCATTCAAATTGCGCTCTCTCAGTTCCCCCCTTTGATGACCTCTAGGGGTCATCACTAACACCTCAATTTGAATGTTACACTACACAGAACTAGTTACAAGGCTCCCTCTTTTTATCGTCTCGAGAGCTCTCAAACTCCTATACTGCTGATCTTGCAAAGCAGCTAATCTCCTTTCTTGCTCTCTCATGGACCTTTGCAACCGGTTTGACCTATACCATTTGTACAATCTCACTAAACCCCACAATATGATTATGCAAATCAATATTATTAAGACAGGTTTCAAGATGTACCAAACAACGCTTTTACCGAGATTGGCAAACCAACCTCCAACTTTTCCCATTCCATGACCTACTTTTTCCCAAATATTTACTTTTGTTAAATCTTCGATTTCTTGATGTATCTCAGTAATGTTCTGTATAACCTTCTCAGGTGGTTTTGAATTGTCTGGAATGTAAGTACAACATTCCTGGACCTTCAGAGCCTTGCAGACTCCGCCCTCTTTTGCTAGCAGAACATCTAAAGCAAGACGGTTCTGAAGAACCATTGCCCTAATCGACTGCATCTCTCCTTCCACTAGCATCAATGACCTTGCAGTACTGGCAGACAGTCTATCCACAACTGTAGCTAGTCTCCTGATCTTAACATCATTAAGTATCAAACCTAAAAGAGGAAACATGGCTCCAAATACGTCTCCAACTACCTCAGCATCTCCTACTTCTCTTTTCCCTCTTGTCGAAGCCTTTCCCTCTATGATCTCTAAATCTTTCGCATGATATATTTTGGGGAAGACAATTGCCAAATAACATGAACCATACCAATTGTCAGGCAATTTTACATAGGCATTTCTTCCACATACAAAATATACATTAGGAATCGCTTGCATCTCTTTCATGAAATCCTTCGTATAGTATTCTAACCTGAAAGCATGTTCGCAACTAACTTCACCTACAAATACACTCTCATAATATGTCTTGCTTCGAGTCAAGCATAACTTTCCTTTCTGCGTTCTATCCAAAGCTATTGGACCATTACTACCCTTCTTTTTGTGTGCCTTTTCCTCTTCGGTCCAATCTGTTTTCCATTGTCCTGACATTTTTAGAATCTTCTGCCTCCTGTACCGGTCATCTACTTGTCCAATGAATTTCTTCTCAATCTCTGACACTTTGCAAGTCAGATTATTTCGGCGTGCATATGAAGTATCTAATGTATCCCAAGGAAGAAAGAATTTTGCCAATCTATCTTCCTTTTTGTAATAGTCCCACTTATTCATTTGTTTATAATTCGGGACTTCAGGCAGTACCGAATCATAATTTGAAAAGTAGTACTCAAACCCTTCTCGACCATAAAATATACTGAGCAATAAACTACATGTTATCCCATATGTCAGTGGAAGGTGATGATATCTGATGCCTTCATCTACAGAAGCCGGCAATTGCATGCAAACATAACAATCTTTGGCCTCCATGGCATCAATATACTCGTATAATAACTTGGCATATGCGTTTGATCTAAAATTTCCCTGCGACTCGTCTACGTGTAACCTACGGGCTTCATCTGCCAGTAACGCCTTTTCACGGATTTCATTGCTCTCCTCCTTCTTCCCAACAAGAGCAGGTTTCAAAGTCGTTACAGGCTTTACATCTGTTGTCTCCTTTACACTTACATGTCCTACTATGTATGATATGGTAACTACTGTGATGATAAGAGAAATTACTACTGCTATTAGTGTGCCTATTATGCATTTGGCTTTTCGGTTTGGGTTGCCAGTCTCCATGTTATCAAACAACTTGGCTCTTTCTTTTTCGAGGAAAAGTTTTCTTTTTCAAGTCTTTATTTGCTTTATTTGATTTCTCAGTCTGTGAAGCGCTCTTAACAAACAAAAGTCTCTTTATCTTCAGCAACAGACAACCCTAACCCTTCTCCGTCCTCTAAATGTAATCCCTAATTTTATTCTTCTTTCCACTCGGCGCTAGGTTATCTTCTTCTTTATAGCTTAATCACAAAAGTCTTTATGCATCTACAATGATTCTAGTGCCAGCAGCTCTAATGGCACTTTCCAACAGTTCTAAACGAATGACTTTTTCTTCCTGTGCTGGTATTGGATGACCCAAAGTTGGAAACTCTAGTCGATTCAGCACCAGGTCTTTGATCCGACTTAGGTAAAGGGGAACGGGGAGTGTGAAGGTCAGTAACCCCTCAGTCTCGATTCCAGGCGTCAACATCCATACCTCCACCGTCACAATTGGATCGAGATTGGTCACCTGCACCTCTCTCACTCTCCCAGATCTCTGTCCCCAAGACATCTGCTGCTAGATAGGTCCACTCAGGGGTGGCGTATCATCTGCAGGGCACACGTACCCTCCTTGATCTTCTCGGACTCTCAGAGCCTGAGTCCGTAGCTCCTTCGTCTAGATCTGAATCTTCAGAGATCGGGACAAGAGTTCTCTCTGGATCTGCTCTCAAGGTTGACCTTCTCCTTCTTTCCGGCCAACTAGCTTCTCCATTCCTTGTCCTCCTGCTCCTTGTTCTTGGACTCGTTTCTTGACCACTTACAGCTTGTTCGGTGTCTGACTCGAACTCCCAGCTACTTTCCTCTTCTGAGGCAGCTTCGGTCTCACTGGTCTCCTGACCGTCATCAGCCTGTTCCGACACAGGCTCAGCCTCTTCGATCACCTCTACAGCTTGACTTTCCCTCTCTGTGGCTTCTCCGCTTTCCGCTGGATTTTCATCCGAGAGAGGAGCTGTTTCTTCCAGAGGTGCTGGAACTCTTTGGGTGTGCGAGGCGTGTATCCAGTTGGGCAAGCCTCCACACTTTACTGCAGTGTTCGTAACTAGTACGACTTGGAATGGTCCACGCCAGCGCACATCTAGACAGTTCTTCCTGACATGCTTCTTCACCAGGACCCAGTCCCCCGGACACAGGTCATGGCACAGGTCCTGAGCTGATGGAACCTCTGCAGCCTGCACCTGAAGGGACACAGAATGAATGGCGTCAGATAGTCCCTTGCAATAGTCCAGGATCAAATCGTCTGTGATGTTCAACAGTGCTGCAGTCGGAACCGATGGCAGTCTCATAGCTCTCCCCATTAGCACTTCGTGTGGAGAGAGACCTGTCCTTCTATCTGGTGTGCTACGTATACTCATAAGGACCAGTGGAAGTGCATCAGGCCAACTCAAGGACGTCGATGAACAAACTTTGGCGAGTCTGGATTTAATGGTGCTGTTGATTTGCTCTACAATCCCCGAAGCTTCTGGTCGATAACTACAGTGGAGCTTCTGGTCTATACTTAAGGCTGAACATAGCATCTTCACTATTTCACTGTTGAAATGTGTTCCTCTGTCCGATTCCAAAGAGGCCGGCACCCCAAACCTCGGTATCAGTTCTCTAAGCAACAATTTTGCTACTGTAAGTGTGTCGCACCTACGTGTAGGGTAAGCCTCAACCCATCTGGAAAATATACAGACAATCACTAAGACGTATCTGAGTCGATTGCACTTGGGCATTTCAATAAAATCCAGCTGCATTCTATTGAAAGGCCCCCCAGACCTCCCTATGTGGCTCAAAGTAACTGGTGTTCTCTTTCCTACGTTTAGCTGCTGACAGATCACACAACGCTGACATACTGCTTCTGCCGCTACTCTAAACTTCGGATTGTACCACGTTTGTCTGAATACTCTCACTATGGCATCTCTACCTATGTGTGCTGGTCCATGCAATCTCCTTGCCATTGGACTAACAAGTTTGTTTGGTAAAACTGCTCTCCCATCTGCAGAGATCCAAAAATCCATCTCACTTTTGGTACAACCTGCTGTTTCCCATGCCTTTTTCTCAAAATCAGGTGCATTCTCCTGGACACATTTCAGTTCATCCCACGTGTCTACAGTTTCTAACAACATAGTCAAATCAGTTCTTTCCTGTATTCCCCCCACTTCTACCTTGGTGAGAGAATACCCCTGTTCCGCACAGTAACGTGCGACTTCATCTGCGTATCGGTTACCTTGCGACACAAAATCTGTATTTTTTGTGTGCGCGGTACATTTAACAACCGCTATAGCTGCTGGACCTTGTAATGCCTCTAACAATAATCTCACGAATTCTCCATTCCTAATGGGAGAACCCGAGGAGGTCATGTAACCTCTTTGAGACCACAACTGCCCATAGTCATGAACTACCCCGAAACCATACTGGCTATCGGTGTAAATAATGACTCGAATTTTATTGCCTGCCAAACAGGCACGGGTCAAAGCAATGATTTCAGCTACCTGAGCGGAATGTACTCCTTCCAGGCAGGCGGCTTCCACTACTCCGGTAATGGTACAAACTGCATATGCTGCTCTCAGCTGACCGATATCGTCTCTTACGCATGAACCATCAACAAAGAATATTTCATCAGGGTCAGTCAATGGCTCATCTACGATATCTGGTCTTGGTTTGGTGCATAGTTCAGTCACATCAAGGCAGTCATGATCTGTACAAACTTCATCATCAATTTCATTAGGAAGTGGCATCAAAGTAGCAGGATTCAAGACAGAGCATCTTTTTAGGGTCACATTCTCAGCAGCCAATATGACTTGCTCATAGCGCGTGAGCCTGCTATTCCTCAGAAGCTGAGTCTTGGTCCTGGTCATTAACAATTCCACAGAATGCGGTACATACACCACTAACTGGTGTCCCATAACCACATTTTCACACCTTTCAATGCTGACACCCGTTGCAGCAACGGATTTGAGACATCCGGGCAACGCTGCAGCTACTGGATCTAAGGTAGCCGAAAAGTATGCAACTGGTCTACGGGCATTTCCGTGTATCTGGGCCAAAACTGACAAAGCACAACCTTCCCTTTCACAGCAATAAAGCAAGAATGGTTTCTCGTAATCAGGCATTCCCAAAGCCGGGGCACGACACAAGTCCTCCCTCAGCTGCAAAAACGCCATCAAACAATCTTTGTCCCATGGTACCGGATCACTCACCCCCTTGTGCGTCAGTTTTTGTAATGGTTTTGCCTTCAGTGAAAAGTTGGCTATCCACTGCCGGCAATAACCAACCATGCCTAGAAACATCCTGACTTCTCTTTGTGTTTTGGGCGCACTCATTTTCATGATCGCCTCTATTCTGTCTGGAGACACCTTCCGTTTTCCCTTTTCAATCCTGTGGCCCAAGTACTGTACTTCTGTCAGACAATACTGCAATTTACTTGGAGACACCTTGTGTCCGTTCTCGGCCAAGTGATTTAGTAAGGTGATGGTGTCTACTTTGCAAGCTTCCTCAGTTTCTGACGCCACAAGTAGGTCGTCTATGTACTGGACCAGAACCGAGTTCATGGGCAGTACTAGACTTTCAAGATTTTTCTTCAGCAGCTGGTTAAAAATCGATGGGCTTTCTGTATACCCCTGGGGAATACGACACCAGGTTAAAACGCGATTTTCCAGCCTAAAAGCAAAAAGATATTGTCTTTCCTCATCTAAGGGGATTGAAAAGAAAGCCTGGCACAGGTCTATCACTGTGAACCATTCAGCTTGGAACGGTATCTGAAACAATATCACTGATGGATTCGGTACCACTGGACAACATGAAACAACGATATTATTAATCTTTCGAAGATCCTGCACTATTCTGTATTTCCCACTAGGCTTCTGCAAACCCATAATCGGGGAGTTACATGGACTTCCAACGATTTCCTTCAGTATTCCCTGTTTAATCATGGATTCGATCACAGGCTTTATTCCTGCAATCGTCTCCGGTGTCAACTTATATTGTGGTGTTCTTGGATACTCGGCATTGGGTTTTACCATGATCTTTACCGGTTCTACCCCTTTGATCAGTCCTACTTCTTCTCCAGTAAAATCCCACACCTCAGCCGACACCATCTCCTTCAAGTCCTGTGGAAGCTCCTCCACCGTTAAGGTAGGGTATAGTTCCACGCATCCCAGCGAGTTTACAACCTTAAAGTCGGCATCATCCTCGTTAGTCTGCACTTCTACTCCTTCAGGTGTGCAATATATGGTGCAGTTTAGTTTACACAACAGATCTCTTCCTAACAGACACACAGGGCTTGAATCACAAATCACAAACTGGTGTTCATCACTATATTTCCCTATCTTCACTGATACTGGTTCTGTCAGAGGATTCGTCATTCTCCTATTTGCGACTCCTACTACCTGGATCGTTTCTCCCGACATTGGCAGACCTGGGACTACCGCCGATCTCAAAGTGGATCGAGTGGCCCCCGTATCCACCAAAAAGGTCGTAGGACATCCAGCCACCTCAGCCTCCACGTATGGTCCTCTCTGATCCACCTCCAGGGCTGCTCCTAGGGTACAATCTTCTTCCCTATTCACTCGTTGCCCCGTAAGGGGATCAACGTAGTAGCATTCCTCTCCTCCTACGAACAGTGGCAGTTGTCTATAGGTTTTCCCTCCATTTGCAATTCGTGGCGGTTGAGGGAACTGAGCTCGAGGAGTCTGAGTCCCCCCTTTGATCAACTTTCCCTTCGGGACCACTGTTCCCTTTACCAGGCTGTTCTGAACCTCATCCTCCTCCTGTTCTAATTCCCCCATCTCGACATTATAGGGACACTCGCGTCTCCAGTGTCCCACCTCGTTACACTGGTGGCACCTAGTCGTCTTTTTCAGTGTCGCGATATCTACCCTAGGTCTCGGTTTTTACTCCTCATCCCTGCTTTGATTATTCTGTTTCTTCCCTAGGGTTCCTGTTCCCTGTTGCCGCTGTCCACCCTTTCCAGCTGATTGCATCTGCATCAACATCAGCTTCTCCTTAAGTTTCTTTGCTTTTGTATCTATTTCATCGCTGCAATACCTCGCATACCTCAGGATCTCATCTAAAGGTTTGTTTTGCCAACAGATCAAATGCTGCTGAATCATTAAGCTTATGTCTGATCTCAATCCCAGGACGAACTTCGCCACAAACTGTCCTATGTCTTTAGGATCCATCACGTCCAATCCACTGTACTGTTTGAATGCTTTCAGTAATCTCTCATAGTACTCGTGAACGGTCTCTTTAGGTTCCTGAGTGGTTCGATCTATCTTAACCCAATCTATGTCCTGCAACTGCACTTTCTCTTTCAACCATGCCATTCCCCGCTCGTATTTCTCCATGACTTTCTCTGATGGTCCATTAGTCTGGGCATCCCTCTCTGGCTCACAAATGGGCCATTCAACACTAAGCTTACATGCCGTCCACAAATCTCCGGGTACTACAATGTCAAACAGGGTGTTCAAGTCGACCCACAGCACTTTAGAGATCTTCACGAACCTCTCTACCTGTTTGTACCATTCTACGGGATTCTCCCTTAGCTTTGGGAAGGAATTGGTAAATGCCGCTAGATCCCCCCTACTCCAGGGCACATGCACGTAGTTTCCGTTCGCGATTTCTCGCAAAGGGAAAGCTTCCATTCGCATTAGTTCTCCCTCCGGGGACCTCGCAAGTGTGCTCCTTCTGACGGTTCCCCTCTTGGACCATCTTTCCTCCCATTTATCCAAATCCCTCCACAATCTGATACTCAAGATCAGTTCCTTTATGTGTATTTTCAGCCCAATCGTCCTACGCTCATCTAGATTCTGATCCGTGCAATTTAGCCTATGGTTACCCTGTAAAGCTTTAGTTCGTGATAAATCTATCATATACCTGTTTGCCAACTCAGATAATTTTTCATGAACTGACCTCGCTTTCCGAGTAACATCCTTAGCCATAAACAGTATTTCATCCTGTTCATACAGATCGATCCTTTCCATTGGCAATGTACCATCTATTATTTCCTCCAAATCTGATTTTAAACTAATTACATCGAGCCGTTTTGCTTTTATCTCAGCTCTCAGTACCTCACTCCTAGGTGGTTCCTTTACATCCCTCTCACCCCCACTACGAGTCCTACGTCTAGGCACAGGTGAGTTATGAGGAGTCCTTCTTGCTTCTCTTTGTTCCCACCTCTCTAGGTCCCAAGCTTTCCCATCTTCCCTAGGGGTATGGTGGAACAATTTTCTATTCCCCATTACTGCATTCTGTCCTTTCGGCTCGGTCTCTCTAGATGCAAGATGGGATCCTCCGTTCTGTTCTAAATCACTGCAATTCCCTTGCTGTCTGGTGTCACTCAATAAACGATAAGGTCCCTCACGGCCCTCCATGTTCCCGCGATCACATCCGTGATCACCGGATACTTGGCGAGACCTTTCGCGACTCCCCATACTCTTGTGACTCCAATGTTGCACATTTTCGTCCGGGGTATGGTGAGTGCACCTGTAACTATCTCGGTACTCCTGTGTCCTTCGTTCTCCCTCACTAAGGATGGGGCGAGGCACTCCCCCACATCCTGTACTCTTGTCTTCACACATTTGTCTATTGCCACCGATGGTATGGCAAGTATCTCCTTTGCTTCCTTGACTCCCTCTCTCCCACTCCGGACTGCTTTCGCCAGCTCCGCAGTGAGAGAGGATCCTATCCTCTTGATCTCTCCATTCGGTTCCTGTTTCTATTCTTTTATTCTGAGTCTCTACGGCAGCATCCCATTCTTTCAAGTACTCTCTTAACTCTTTAAAGGATTTTGGTTTCGGTCCCCTCAGGTCCATCTGTCCTCTCGGACCCCCCTGTTCTATCCAGGGATCCGTTACTGGATCCAATGGTGTGCTCCGACTCCTTGGTCCTAGCAACTGCCTTTAGGAATTGATCGTATTGTTCCTACTTTCCATCTCTATCCTTTCCCTGTCCCACCGTGCCTGTTCCTCCTGCCGGGCTTCCTCCGGGTTGTAAATTGACACTATAGGACCTATGGTAACAGGTACTTGTAGAGCATCGGGCAGTTGATACGACCTTGCACACTCCGTTTCTGGCACCTTCTGTACCACAAATCTTCCTACTACTCTCTGTACGGGACTAGATTGAGGTATTTCCTCACCTTTCTTGGGTTCCCACTCTGATGTGGGGAGCGGTCTATATTCCTCCTTCCTAACCCCGTCCCCCTGCTGTAGTTCGGGACTTTCGGCTTCTCTATTGTACGGAGGTGGTCTGTCTAATAATAGCCTATCTATCAGACTATCATCCGTCTCGCTGTCCTCATCCTCTTCTGGAGGTTTCTTTTCTCCCGTAGCCTCTAGCATTGGGTATAGTTTGTCTGCTTCTATTCTTTGCACCCTCCACTTTTTAGCTTCATCATCCCATTTAGCATCCTGCACTGCTCTTACCGATCGTCTCACTCTTTCTTGGCGCCTATTCAGGCTCTTGTCGTGTGCCGCCCTGAACCATGCATTAAGGGCTTCGAACTGTGTTGGCCTCGGTAGAGGTCTTGTTGTGAGCATTACCGCTTTCAGTTGATTCAATGCTTCTACCCTAAACGTCCCGTATCTCGGGACCGTCAGTTCCTCATTTCCTTCTGTTAGCTTACTCCACTCGGAGATCCATAGTATTGAGTGTAACCCAACATTCACAGCCATATAATAAGCTGGTGTGCCTTCCGGTGGGGCTTCTTCCCCTGCATACGAGTTTCCTCTTTCTCTCTTAAAGATCGCCCTTAAGCGTTTAAAACACTTCATTTTCAAGAATCTACGATTTCCCTTAATTCTCTTCCTTATTTACTTCCCAATGGCGAACCACCAATCCCTGCGCGGCTCTCGCTGACCAGCCTATCCCAGCGCGGCTCTACGCTGACGTCACTTGTCCCCTCTGCAGCAGTTCCCCTCCTTTCTCAGCTCGCCTCGCGGTCTTGCATGCGTCTCATTCATACACCGAAAAATGACTACTTCCGACCAAGCGATCACTTTTCTTGACTGTACGTCCACAGTCTAACTGTAATTGTCACCTCAACTGACGAGACGTCTTTCACTACGTTCAGACGCTCGCCTTAACTGATAGGTTACTTACACACAGTAAACGTCCGACCAGCGTCCGTTACTCATACACTCACTCTGGCATTCCCCCTATCTCGGTCCTACGGGCGATCAATGGTACCTCATGACCCCCTTCACAATGGTAGACAATTACTCTGGATGTTCGATACACCCGAACCACTTAAGCCCTTCTCTGGACTTAAGATTTTCCCCGGTTGTGCGCGCTCACAACCTTCGCACAATCACACTACAGGCATTCAACTCCGCTTGACATTACGACACAGGTACAACACAAAACACCGCAATCTGGCAACGCATGACCCTTATACTCACTCTCGACCGACTCTGCTGCTTTTCTCCCTCGCACCGTCAGCACCTTCTTCGGCAGGGACTCTTCTTCTGGTCGTCGATGACTAGGGGCCTTGGGGTAATCTAGACCTAACCTAGGTTGCCTTCCTCAAGAAGCCAACCATCTTTCTCTGCTACCAACTGCGGGGAATGAGATTTTGATATCTTATCTGATCACCTGGATGCCTATCTCATTCAATCCAATTTTGGATCGATTATTGACTGTCATTGAGTAAAAGGCCAACCCACATAAGTTAAATCAACCCCATAGACTGACACAACTCTGAAGAACCACTTACGACTGGTAAAGTGTAAAAAGTTTAATATAAAACCAGAGTCAATTGCAAATACAAGCCTCTCAATATAAGATTCAACAAGTATACAGGTACTAAAAGGAACATAAATTCCCTAAAGAATCTCAATCTACAAAAGAAAATAATCAAAACCAATTCTAAAATCAGCAAATTGAATAGCATAGACACAAATTGGATACGATGCGTCATTTACAGAAAAAGAATGAAACAAGTTAAAACTGTCCCTACTCTATACTAGATGACATCCCTACTCAGCAAGTCCTTTTACCTAAAAAGGTGTCAGCCGCTTGACTTCCAAAGAAGTCCAAACTCTCTTAGTCTCTGATGGAAACCTATGTCGAGAAACAGTACCCTTTCTGCCTACCCATCTGCTCTCTAAGGGTCCTCGGCCTACTGCTCTCGCTCCCTTGATCTCAGGCCATCTGCTCTGCTCTGCTCTCCGGGGTGCTGTCCCTAAATACAAAATCACAGTATGGGTGGAACGCCCCTTTGAGACGCCCACCATGTACTCATTTCACGTGGTCCCGCTTCTGGTTTTTTCCATAGTTTCGTCTTCTCCGAGTCGTCTGTTAAGTTGACCTTGCTTCTCAGGCGCCGTCTCCATCTTCGTGCTGGTAACCCCATGACATTCCAGTTGACACCTCCAGACCAAAGTCTATCACCTCAACAGAGCTCTATTCATTACAATTGTGATTGTAACCCCTTTTGGTCCTGTGAACAGACACTTCGAAACAAGACCCCAAATTCCAAGCGTCCCTTATCTCACTAGGCCATAAACTTCGTCCAACATTGTCACTTTAATTTAACGAGACCTTTGACTCTTAGCTCGCATGTACAGATCAAAGCTATCCCCCTATTCCTGTGAGCCCACTAATTTATATGCAGCGAACTACTCTCTTGCGAACCCAAAATCACATATGAACACACCATTCTAAAATTCCTACAAACTCTTCTACGCGGTATGACTTTTAACACACATATATATAATCGAATTAGCAAATCATTGATTATAATCAAATCCATATTACATAAAAATACAACGCTATACTCTCGTTCTCACACAGTGCTATATGGTCTGCACATTTTCTTCGATTTACATTTCATCTCTTTCTCCGTTTAATTAATTACATACATACATGAATTCTGTTTAGCACGTTCTACTGTTCTTAAACATTTTCACATATTTCTACATTAGCCCATCCTATATACGGGCCTTTCTAATTCTAATGCACTCTCTAGAGTAAATACAGATACATTTCCTATTACTTAAGTTACATATGCTAACTTTACGCTACAGTCTTGTAAATATGATACGGACATAATTTTTATTCAAATTGCGCTCTCTCACCATGCAGGGCTTACTCTGCCCAGCCCTCTGCTGGGAGGAGCCCCCTGCTGCAGGCCGCAGGAGTGTGTCTGCCCCCCTCTCGGACGCTTGGTTGAAATGAGCTTTATTCCAAACATGTGCACAGCAATCAGATTGGTCACACTTACAAGAACACGCCTTAATAAGGCAATCAATCACAGGGGGGCCGGAGGTGGGGGCAGCTTCGGCCCTCAATCTGGTCACACAGGCCCGGGATAACGAGGTGGCGCCTGAAAGGAGACACTTGCTGTTTTATCCTCCTTCACATGTTTTTAGGGATTCAGTGTTATTTCGAGTGGCTGTGTTGCTCTTCACTTCTCAAAGGCCGGTTGGAGGGTGCTTGCTTTCGTCACCTCAAGAGAACAGGAAATGACTCAGTCTTTTAGCTTAGTGAGGCCAATGAAAGGAGTGACATTCTACTATTTGATAACCAACACAATACCATGCAACTGCCTGCTGTTCATCGCATAATCGTTAGCTGTTTAATAACCAACACAATACCGCATAACTGGGAGAGCGAACTCCGCATAACACACTTTACTGTTAATACCTCGGCTCCCAGCAGCGGCCTCAGCCTTCCCATTACCACCAAAAGTAAAAATAAATATTTTGCAGCGCTGCAGACAAACACACATATTTATTTGGCGGTTGTTGGTGTTTTAACATCCTCACAGGCACATCTGCTTGCAGAGGCCCCACGGAGGGCGCATTGAGTTATGGACAATGGCGCATAAATTCCTCATCCGGCGAGCACTGGCCTTACCTTCAACTTCAATTTGGTTGCACTGTGACTAAATTACACCGAAAACACAGTCAATTAACGGCTGTCTATTGGACATGGGCAGGGCACAAGTCGTAAAAAAAGAAGTGGGGGGACGCTGTCACCGGAAGTGACGTCACAACCGGAAGTGACGCCATGAAAGGTGCCGAGCCCCTCATCCCAGAGAGGCCAGAGAGTGAAGTCCAGCTGTTTGGCAGGGTGGAAGGCGTCCCCCTGGTAAAATAAGTGGGGGGACGCCGTCCACCCGCGTGGTATCCTGACTCGAGCCCTGGACATGGGGAGGCAACCTCGATCTTGCTCTTTCCAATATTTTTGCAGGCACCTCATTTTACCTCCCCATTAACTGAGAACGAGCCTGCAGCCTCCGCCTGCGTACCTGTCACATGCCTGCATCCTGCCAGATGGACGCCGCTGCTTTCCTGTAACCTGCCCACCAGTTATCACAAGCAACCCGGGAATGCCTTTGGGTGTGTACGTATGCACGTCTGCCAGAACCAGCAGCAGTGAGTGACAACAGGAAAAACATTAAAAAATCTTGATTTTGTTCGATGTATTTCCAGTGTGAGGGACGAATTCAGAGAGAAATGGTGCAAACGGGCTGCGAGGCAGCAACACCATTCTCCCAAATGCACCCTCCAAACGCATCTGTAACCTTTGTGACTATGACACCAAATACAACTTTGAGAAATTACCCAAGAATTGAAGGGGTTGTTTTTGCTGGACTGCAATGGTTGCATTAGCACATCAATACATTTCATTCTACGCATTTCTCATCTCCAAAATGCGTGTCTATACATATATATTCACTGAAAAAACCATAGGTTTCACACGTGTTATAGTTAGCTGGACTTTTCACTCATACAAAACCATTGAAATTCCCCCTTATAGTTAACTATAACTCACGCGCCTGCAATGCACTGCTAATGACGTCACATATTACATCACTCATGACATTGTCAGTGACATCATTCATGACATCACTGATGACATCTCAAATTACATCACTGATGACATATAACAACTGGATTTTCGGACCAGATAGGATCAGCTCACCTAGACACCACCAACCCGGCCGAAACGTAACCACCTCCCTCCTCAGGACCTACCTACCTCGGTACCTAGATACCTTCTCTGGGGATGGGGAATTAGCAATATACAAGCTTATACTATTAACCACACCCCTAAATCCATAGGGATTACTAGAAACAATCACTAATGGCTACGGAATTCCAAATTCTACACCACACTCATACCTTATAGTCTCGCCGCAACTCAGGCCCAGACTATGCTACCTTCCTCCTCATAGTGAAGGGGGCAGTTCTGATCACTTACCATTACACACCGACCTCAATCAGTGCTCACGCAAGCCGCAGTCCTGCGGGTATACACATCGTTTCCTCCAGATGCTCTCACTACTGCCATAATCAGGTGGCCTTAAACACCGTATCCTCCGGGTGCTCGTGCTGCTGTCACAGTCGTGTGACGATAAACACTGTATCCCTCCGGTGCTCTCACTAACGCCGCTACACTATCACTGTCCTATTGATACCTTCAACTTTCTCTCTCTCTGTTGGGAAGTTTCTCTATATATCTAATATCTACTGGGGATGTCTCATACACAATATTATCCCTTATGTGGCAGATAGGCAGTCCAATCCTCTCACACAAGAACGGCCAAATTACAACATGCAAAGGTTATTATCTGATTTAGGCGCTCCTTGCTCCCTTGATCAGTTACCACTTACCTGGACGGGAAACACATCTGTCCACATAACAGCATCTGGCTAGAAGAAAGGTTAGTCTTATCATGAAGAAATAACACCTGCACCGTGGTTCACTAAGAACTGGGGTCCCTTTATTACACAATAGCAAATTATAATAACGATATAACACTGCAATATAACATATAGCCTGAAAAGCAAAGGAAAGAATTAAGATATGTATGTGCGCGCTAATTAAAAAGGGTCGACGTCACCTTATGAGTACGAAGTCTGTACTTAGTTGTCATCTGGATTCCCTTCTCGTCTGTGCCTTGGCTCATCTTAGGATCACCCCTGCAATCACGGACACACGTCTGCACCGCTATGCTCTGTCTCTTCTGCTCCCCTCCAACTGCTGGAACCTCTCTCTCGTTCTCTGTTTCGTATGCTTCACTCTCGTCGTTATGCACTACTCCTCTCTCCTCTCCGTCACGGACTATCTTCACCTTCCAACTTCGATCTTATAATTCAGTTTCTGCCGCTCTAGTATTCGTCCGCTCCACTAACTTCTTCACTCTGCATGCTCTGATCTCAGTATCAAAGCTCACTAACTGCTCCAATTAAAGTAACTTCAATCTTTCTGAGAGATCATCAGCCTTCGTTCTTTTCAGACTTCAAAATGGCGACTGTCTGCTCCAAGTTGATTAACTGCAAAATGCTAACGACTAGCTGCCGTCTACTAACTGACTGAATGACTGCTCCTCCTCTCTGTACTTTCGCTAATATAGAACCCTCTTCATGCATGGAAATTTCCAGCCAGTAACCTGCCGCCCACCAAATTCTTGTACCACCCCTTGCCAAGGACACGCTCTCAGTCAGCCGATCTGATGTTGCGTCTTCGACACTGAGAAAAATACAGTCTTTCGATAAGGGCCAGCTCGAGCCGGTTCTCTCCAAGCGAATAACACCTTATAACTAAAACATCACATTTGACCTACAAGCATCTCAAACAGCCGAGGCAGAAAGAAAGATGGAGTCTCTCCCGTTCGGGGCCTACAAGGCCCGAAGTAAGCAAAAAGATGAATAAGTCTATCAGAATATACTAATAACCTTACAAAAAGGGACAATATAATACCAATACTAAGGAATCTATCCCCTAACATAAGCTTATAAGCCCTAAAACAGAGAAAAGAATAGGGAATTATGTCAAGATCAATAGATTCATCTTGTAAATTGGCCAAATCTAAGGCTCTCATCACTCAAAAATAGAACAAAAACCTGGTCAGAACATGACATCATCCTTGTGAAAGAGTGGCAGACCTCCTCTCAGCGTAATATAACCCTTGATAAACACATTCAAAAATAGAAACTAAAATTTTCAAAAAAATGGAGATAGCAATACCAGTTAGAACAACCTATTCAGTTATTCCAAAATCTACATACACAATCACTCATTCACCAACAGTTCTATGTAGTCACTCAGACATGTACTCACTCATCATATGTACTCATACATCCTGTTACACACCGACACACATCCATAGAGTTACTCACACACATACTAACACATGCAAATAAACTATCAAGCATCCATTTATGTGCATATACAGTTATACAGACACCACTACACTTACTTTTACAGAAACGCATACTTAACTTTTACCACGCAATACCTTTACCACACAACTTTTACAACGCAAGTCGTTACAACGACTTGCGCTGGGGGGCGCTGTAGATTAGGGAATAGTTTAATTTACTATCCAAAACCTTCCCTACTATCCACGGGGACTGGAGTTGGAATAGTAAATTAAACTATTCACTATCCAGCGCCCCCTAACGCAAGTCGTTGTAACGACTTGCGTAGTAAAACCTGCGTGGTAAAGGCATGCATTTTAAAAGCATGCGCAGTAACGACATGTCGTAATTTGACGATGGCCGAGTTAGCGCTTAGCTGTAGCTACACGTTTTCTGTTAAAGTTGGCCATACTTGGAAAACGCCATTTTGTGTGTGTGGCGGCCATCTTAGATCATGAGCGGCCTCGTGGCCAGCATGGCCTTTAGTCCGTTGTCCGTACCACTGACCACTTCAGTTTGCCTAGCAACAGGCTATTTTTAGTAATGGTCAAGCCTGTACATGCGCAGTCCCCATTGACCAGTCACCCCTTAGGAATGTGCCGCAAACTGACCAGTGGGTTTGAAACCCTCCAATGAGCTGGCAGTGTTCCAAAACATGACCATATATGTACATAATGTTCTGTAACTTTGTGCCGCCTGTCCTTTTTATTACCTGTAAAACGTATAAAAGAGGGGGTCACACCGATGTTCGGTGTGATACTTCTTGCATTACCGAAGGGTGCTGTAGGAATGTACCACCACCCCATGGGGTTTTAATAAACTTGTTCTTTGCATTTTTCAGTTTCCGTGCCAACAGTTCTTTCAGTGTAAGTGGGTTATCTTCGGAGCATGTAGGCCTTGGGAACCCAATACCACAAATTGGCGACTCTGGTGGGACTCATCGGCGACTCGGATGCCCGAAGGAGAGGTCGTGACGAAGGTCTGGATACTCGCCATGGACGCGCGCTGCCACTGCGTGACCCGAGTCTTGGAACCCACGGTGTTTTTTCCTTTCCTTCCGATCTGACCTTCCAGGTGGCGCCGGTCTCCGACTGAGTCCTCTATTGTCCGTGTTGCTGGATAAAGCGCCGTTTGGCTGATTCGATTACAAGACCTTGGCAGTGGGAAACTGGACCTTTGAGGCTTTGGGTAAGATTTGTGATCGGTAAGGTAGTCTGCGGACGCTTACTGAAGTTCTATGATTTGTGATCGGTAAGGTAGTCCTCGGACGCTTGCCGAAGTTCGATGATCTATGATTTTGATTTGAGTTAGCTAACATTTGTGAATTTGTGAATTTGTGATCTTTGAAAAAGTATATGTGTAGTGCACTTCACATAGGCAGGCATGTGGAGATGTTTCTCTAATTTTGTTTTTTTCCCTTGAGCGGCACATTTGTGTGAAGTATTGTAAGTGCCATTTTATATGGTATCGCGCTTTCGTGATACTTTTCGAACATGCCTGTTTTAAGCACACTCCGAGGAATGTGCTGTTTTGGAAATGGTACCACAATTAGGTTAGCGGAATCACAGCCGGCTCCCCCAGAAGGAACACCGAATCGAGAAATGTACATTAAATTTGGCCTTCCCCCTATAATGTACAGTAAATTATGGAATAAGTATACAAAGTCTGATCCTGAATTGCAATGGCCTCTACATGGGTCGTTCGATTTGCGTAAAGTACAATTTGTGGAGCAATGTTTGTTTCAACGAAGGTCTAGACAAAACATGTTTGATTGTGTGCGAATGTGGGAGAAAGCGGTGCGTGAGCGAATGAAACGTGAAGTTGCCTTGGCAGACAAAGAGCAGCGCAAGGCTGCTCGGGATAAGGCTTTACAGCTTGAGGAAAAAGAGGAGCAGGAAAAGAAAGAAAGGGAGGAACGGGAACGTAAATTGCAAACAACGGGTCAATTCCCTATTCGTCGACCGCTTTATCCTGTCCTTAATAATGAAACTGATGATTTTTCTTTATTAGATCGATCACCGCCTCCGTACGTCTCGCCTACGGCTCCTCTTGCAGAATCGGACGATGAAGGACAGGATAAGTCGGGAAAGAAAGGGGTATCCGCTCTCAGGTTTACTGCGGAGAGATCCGCACATTTACGTAGTTGGGCTCGCAGAGTGAATACGAAGTTTGCTTCTCAGTCTGAAATTATTTCTGAAAGGAGTACCTGGACAGACCAAGAGTTATTGTATTTTATGTCCACTTTGGCAGATGAAGTTGTTACCTCATTTCGTAAAATTTCAGATACGTTAGAACCTAAGGATGTGTCAGTTCATCGTGAGAATCTAGAAACAGGTGTATTTGTTCTTGCAGATGTCGATGCCTTTTACAAGCAACTGATCAAGCTGCGGGATGAGACTATCAGATTGCGGGACGAGCGGAAAAAGATTAAGGAGTCCGGGCTGGAATCCGACGGGCAGTCTAAGGAGTGTTCTCTCCGGGGGTTCAGATAAGAGTTCTGCCATGCATGTTATGCCTATGCGTGAAGCTGCACCTTTGTATGTTCCACCCAAGGGGGATGGTACAGATGATGATAAAAGGTCAAAAGATGCAAAGGGGTATTTTGTATATAATTGGGTGTATACGCCTTGGAATAGAGCGGATGTTATGGCGTTGAAAAATTCTCTACCTGATCTTCGTAAAAACCCGGCAGCATTCTATGAAGGGGTGGAGGGGGCTATTTCGTCTTGTGTGATGACTCTGGTTGATATAGATCTGTTTTTTGGGTTAATACTTCCGCCTGACATGTGGAGACAAATCCGTAAAAATAATGATGAGACAATACTAGGGGGTACATGGAAAGAGATTAATCAAGCTGACTTAGAGAGGAAACCGGCATGTAAGCCTTGCCAGCTGATTTTAGACCTTCCAACGCCTATTCTGGTAAAATTAAAAACGCTCATACCTTCTAAAAAGATAGACTGGACCATGTTAGCTTCGTGTAAACAAAAGCCAGATGAAACGGTTTCAGACTTTTTTACACATTTTGAAGAGGCGTTTCATGATTACAGTGGTCAATCTTTAACAGATGATACAGGTCGGCATTTGTTTGTAGATAAGTATGTGGCTAATCTCCTGCCGGAGATTGCCAAACGATTGAAGTCGAGTGAAAGTTCCTGGGCCACGGCGACCCCTGCGTCTTTGTTAACGATGGCTCAGTATTATGAGCGGCAGGAGTTGGAAGCTAAAGAAAGTGTTGATAAGAAAGCAAAAGAATTGAAAACAAAGGTGATGTTGGCACAGGTTCGTGGAACACAGGGTAGAGGGAACGATAGGGGTAGACGAGGTGGAGGAAACTCGTCGTATGGTCGTACGGATATTGCGGAGGATCAATGTGCTTATTGTAAGGAGTTTGGTCATTGGGCTGAGGATTGCCCGGTACTACGGGAACAACGTAGCCAGCGTGGTCGAGGAAGTGGTTGGTCGCGGGGTGGTTATACGGGAGCGAGAGGTGGCGGAGGTGATCGTGGAAGGGTTGAGCAAGGGGGCCGTGGCCAGGATGAACGAAATACTTTTGATAGACGGAACCAATATCAGATTTCAGAGGGTGAGAATGTGGAGCACCAGGATTATGTGCATGCATAGGACTGCGTAGGATGGGGTGCGGAGCCAATTGAAGTGCCGGTAGATCAGGAAGGTCCATATGTAACAGCGGGCATTTTGGGTTCTACTGATCAATTCTTAGTAGACACCGGAGCTACTCGTAGCGCCTTGTCAAAGAAATTGGTTCCGAGGGCTCCCCTGTCTGGCGAAATGATAACATGTGTAGGGTTCGATGGCACACCCTCCCCTAGCCCTTTGTCCAAACCCCTTGCACTCTGTCTTGATACATTTTTTAGTTTTGGCCAATTTTTGTTATCTCCCTATACCCTAGATAATATCTTGGGCCTTGATTTGCTTAAATATTTTCGAGCAACGATACGGTGCGCTCCTGAAGGAGTGTGGGTTATCCTGAATGACAATTACCCTGATCCGAATAGGTTCTATACCATATCAGATATTCCCGCTTTGGCCTCTCTCCCACCACACGTTGTGGGCGACCTCAGACACGGATGTGGGGGAGATGCGCATTCCACCTATTCATATTACTGTTAAGGAGGGGGCCTCTTTACCACGGGTGCCACAGTATAAGATTTCGAAAGAAGGTGAAATTGCCCTGACTCACATTGTCCAAGATCTGATTGTGGCTGGGGTGGTGGAAGAGGTTTCTTATAATGTTTGTAACAGCCCTATTCTCCCGATTCTTAAAAGAGACACTGATGACAAAGTCTATCGCTTTATTATTGATTTGAGAGAGATCAACAAAATTGTCGTTCCCCAATACCCGGTGGTGTCTGATATTACGACCTTGCTTACGCTGGTACCACCAACGGCAACGACCTTTAGTGTAATTGATTTGAAAAACGCTTTCTTTTCTATCCCTGTCCATCCCGATAGCAGATATCTGTTTGGTTTCACGTTAAATAATAAATCATATAGATTTTGTCGTGTTCCCCAAGGTTACACTGAGAGCCCGAGAATCTACAGTCAGGCTTTGAAAAGACAGCTTGATTCCTTTCAGTTGCAATCGGGGGTTGTTCTGATCCAATATGTGGACGACCTTCTGCTTGCCGCAGATTCTTATACGCAATGTGAGGAGAGTACGATTGCGTTGATTTCCTTTTTGGCACAGAATAATCACAAAGTTTCTAAGAAAAAGCTACAATATTGTAGACCCAAGGTGACCTACCTCGGTCATCTTTTGTCTAAGGAGGGGCGTGCATTGACATCAGATCGTATTCAGGCAATATTAGATACACCAGTCCTCCGCACACAGAGAGATGTACGCGCCTTCATAGGGTTAACGTCCTTTTGTAGGCAGTGGATCATGGGGTTTTCACACATTATCAAGCCTCTGTTAGCGTTACTGTCCAAAACGACACCAATGCCCCTTGAATGGACAGATGAATGTCAAAATGCTTTTGATCAATTGAGGCAAGCCCTTTGCTCTGCACCCGTATTAGGTACACCAGATTATACGAAGATTTTTACATTGTATGTGCATGAGAAAGATGGGTGTGCATTGTCGGTGTTAGTGCAGACACACGGGGACAAGCAGAGGCCATGTGCATACTTCTCTGCCATTCTTGACCCTGTAGCACGAGGGTTGCCTGGGTGTTTCCGAGCAGTCGCAGCAACAGCAGTAGCGATACGACAGAGTGAGGGAATAGTGTTATCGCACAAATTGTTGGTGTTAGTTCCTCATGCAGTAGATGCCCTGCTAAACCAAACGAAGACCCAATATCTTACGAGTGCACGGTTAACAGGATACAAGCTTACCCTGTTGGCGCCACATATCACACTGAAAAGATGTGCTACTCTGAATCCTGCCACTTTATTGCCCTATCCGGTTGAGGAGGGTCAGGAAGAAAAACATCATGACTGTGTTTTCCTGACCGAGGAACAGACAAAGGGTCGTGTTGACCTACAGGATATGCCACTTCCAGATGTGGATGGGGAACTGTGGGTTGATGGATCATGTCTGAGGCTGCCAGATGGCACAACTTCCGCAGCCTATGCGATCACGACACTTAAGACAGTGGTGGAAACAGCTAGAATACCACAGAAATCGGCTCAAGCAGCGGAGCTGATAGCCCTGACAAGAGCCTGCGAATTGAGTGCTGGCCTATGTGTGAACATCTACACGGACAGCCGGTACGCCTTCGGAGTGGCACATGACTTCGGTCTACTCTGGAGAGAGCGTGGGTTTTTAACTTCACATGGAGTACATATTATGCATGGAGAGTTGGTGCGTGATCTCCTCAACGCATTACTTTGTCCAAAGAAAGTAGCGATAATAAAATGTAGTGCTCATAAAAAGATCACTGACGAAGTAGGTCAGGGAAATGCCTTTGCGGATAGCATAGCGAGACAAACGGCTATGTCCCGAGCTGACTCCCCCATGTATGTGACCAAATCCCAAGCAGAGCGATGGAAGGATGCTAGAGCGGAAATATTAGACATTCAGAAATCAGCTACTGAATCAGAACTTGCGGCATGGGCAACTGATGGGGTACTAGACGATGAAGGGTGTTGGAGAAGCAAGGACATGGAGAAATGGAAATTGCCTGCAGCTTACTTGCAAGCGATGGTTCAAATGACACATGGGTTAGCACATGTGGGGGCTCTTGCAATAACTCGATTGTTAACACGGGTTTGGGAGCATCCCGAGATAGCTAATACAGCCAAGAGAGTAGTGCAGACCTGTCTGATATGTTTGCAGCACAATCCTGCTAAGGGGACCCATGCTCCGAAAGGAGGGTTTGTTCCACCTTCTGCACCATTCGAGGTACTCCAAATGGATTATATCCAGCTTGAGCGCTGCAATAACCTGAAGTATGTCCTAGTGGTGGTATGTGCTTTTAGCAAATGGGTTGAGGCCTTCCCCACGAAAGACAATACAGCATTAACAACGGCTAAGGTTTTGCTCAAGGAGTACTTCCCTCGATTTGGAATTTGCAAATTTCTGTGGAGCGACAATGGGCCTCATTTTGTCGGGAAAATTGTGGAATACGTGCTGAAGGGGTTAGGGATCCAGCAGAAGTTTCATGCTGTGTTCCACCCTCAGTCAGCAGGTCTTGTGGAGCGGTATAATGCTACGTTGAAACTAAAATTGGCTAAGATCGTGGCGTCCACGTCATTGAAATGGCCGGATGCTTTACCGCTGGCATTACTCTCTCTTAGATCAGTGCCCCACTCTCGAACAGGCCTCACACCCTATGAAGTGGTGTTTGGACGGCCTATGAATATCTGGGGGGTGCCCAAGCCGCGATTGATACATGATGTCCCTTGTATAATGATGAACGATTATTTGGCATGATTAACAAATGATTTGCTTTCTATTCATCAACAGGTTCGAGAAGCGCTCCCTGACAACTCTACTGGAGAGGGCCATGATCTTCGCCCTGGCGATCATGTAATGATCAGGTCGTTTGAGAGGAGGAACAGCTTGGAACCGAGGTGGCGTGGCCCCGAGCAGGTCCTCCTGGCTACTCGAACGGCCGTACGAGTGACCAACAGGAAGCGGTGAATACACTCAACTCACTGCCGTCGTGTCTCTCCTGACCTGGTGAATCCTGCTGTGTTGACTGACTACAAAGAGATTCTGGATAAAGAAAAGAGCCCAGCGGTGACATCGGCCGAAGCTGAGGGAGCCTTCCCGGACCACACTGTTTCTGGACGAGAGCACTACAATCTACGGCCACGATAAGAAGATTCTTTTTTTTTTGGGTTGTTTTTGAAACTGGTTGGTTACCGCTCCAGGTTTGTGAAACGGAAACCGGGAATTCCAAGGCGGGGGGATCAGTTCTGCCAAGTGTAGCGACACCCGTCTTGGCCCGGAGAAGAAAACAACGGCTACCTCGGAGCTCAGCACCGTATTTTTCTTTTTTTAGGTATAATACATACATATGTACATTTGAGAATTTGTGAACTTTATGAACTTTTTGAACATTTAATACTTTTTGAACTACAATTGAACTATGGCGTCATCAGCATCACGGGATAAAAGAATACTTGGCGCCATCCTTTTTGTCCTAACGATTGTGGTAATAGCAGTAATAGCCTGGGTAGTTGAACTTGTGGTACCTGTACGTGAACATTTGCTGCCGACTACCCCGGCTCCATCTGAACATTTTCATTTCACCTTGCCTTACCATGAAGAACGGCACCGACAAACTTATCTGAACAATAGCTTCATTCAGATCTTGCATCATACACATAATATGACAAATACCTCAAATTGTTGGGTGTGTGGGATGTTACCTGGGCACCAGAAGAAAGGGGGCACTCCACTCATTCCACTCCCGTTCTCACATAATGGATCCTGCAACGCCTGGTATACCCTGCTCTTCACTCTGAGATGGCCAACAAAAGGGGGGGTGCTTTTCCGTTTAAATAAAGTGTGCTACCATGACCGAGATGGGTATCCGCAAGCTGAGGGTACTCGATTCGAATGGGAAGAATATCGGCCCGACAATGTCTCTGCCCCGCGTGTTTACAGCAATCAACGTAACATAAATGTCTCCAGCTCACATGTTATAAATGTCATTGCCACGAAAGCTGATCTATGTATACGTAATAAAGGCATGATTTCGGTTGGGAAAAGCGAATGTAATACCACAATAACGTTTGATAGCCCGAATGGCATATCGTTTGTAGCCTCACAAAATACGTATTTTATTTGCGGAATGAAGGGTTATCATCAGCTCCCTTTGGGATGGTTAGGTACTTGTTATGTATCTTTTGTACTGCCTCCTGTATTCATTGCCCCACCAATGTACCATAATGATTATATTTTGTACCACGATTTTATACTGAACCGTGTTAAACGTGCCGTTGTGTTAGATGACATAGACCAGACAGACACTGCTTTGCAACAGTATGTGGATTTTAATCTCGGACTGTTTTCGTTTGTTGGGGCTGCTCTGAATAGTCGGAAAATACGAAGACTGACTCGTGTAGTTGAGGCTGTAGCAAATGACACTGCTATTGCATTGGGGAACATTACTGAGGAACTGCAGATTTCTAGAATTGTTACGTTACAGAACAGGATGGTTTTAGATGTAGTTCTAGCCGACCGTGGGGGGGCATGTAGAATTATTGGAAGTAGCTGCTGTGTTTACGTACCGGACAACTCACCATCTGTTTATGATGCAATTTCAAAACTACACAAGATAGCTGCAGAAATACATCCAGATAATGGTACTTGGACTCTTTCAGGGTAGTTCTGGTCAATGCTTACCACTTGGGGTTGGAAACTGCTAACGATTCTATGTATTCTTGTGGGGATACTGTTTTCTATATGTCTATGTATTCAATGTGGTCCAGCTTTGTGTTCTATGTGTCTATCGGCTTGTATACCATCAAGACGAGCTCTTGCTCATGACAAAATGATGCTTCATAAAGAAGTAGCCCAGATAATGTTGATCGATATCGAAGATGAACACCCAGATTATGTTCACTATGAGGTAGCTTCAGCTGAACGCTAAAAGGGTCGTCTGTCGTAATTTGACGATGGCCGAGTTAGCGCTTAGCTGTAGCTACACGTTTTCTGTTAAAGGTGGCCATACTTGGAAAACGCCATTTTGTGTGTGTGGCGGCCATCTTAGATCATGAGCGGCCTCGTGGCCAGCATGGCCTTTAGTCCGTTGTCCGTACCACTGACCACTTCAGTTTGCCCAGCAACAGGCTATTTTTAGTAATGGTCAAGACTGTACATGCGCAGTCCCCATTGACCAGTCACCCCTTAGGAATGTGCCGCAAACTGACCAGTGGGTTTGAAACCCTCCAATGAGCTGGCAGTGTTCCAAAACATGACCATATATGTACATAATGTTCTGTAACTTTGTGCCGCCTGTGCTTTTTATTACCTGTAAAACGTATAAAAGAGGGGGTCACACCGATGTTCGGTGTGATACTTCTTGCATTACCGAAGGGTGCTGTAGGAATGTACCACCACCCCATGGGGTTTTAATAAACTTGTTCTTTGCATTTTTCAGTTTCCGTGCCAACAGTTCTTTCAGTGTAAGTGGGTTATCTTCGGAGCATGTAGGCCTTGGGAACCCAATACCACAGACATACATCCCATACTTATTCTCTTAAACAATCACTTATAGAAACACATACTTATTTATACAGGAACTCTTCCAATCTCTCACTCTCACATATAATCACTTATATATATCAATACTCACATATACTAGTTTAAAACATATGTAGTTACTCATATAGACACTATTGAGACAGCCATTCACTCACTAACACACCCATACACACACTCATCCACCCATACAGTCCTGCACACATGCTGTCTTCAAAACACATACAAACAGGGAGTAACTCATTCATACATCTATATGCTAAGTAATATCCCCCACTGAACCATACAGACACTCATACTGATACTCAAAAAACAAACTAATAACCCATATACACACTCATGTAGCTACTCACGAACCCATGCAGCCACTTACTCACCAACTGAGAGACTAATACAGACTTTCACACAGTTTAGTCACTAACCCATGCATTCAGTAAGACACATTAAATCACTCACTTTACAGTCAGTCACGCACCTACTAAATAATCCTTTCAGGCACTTGTAGATGCACTCATTCTTCAATACACCTTGGCATAGATATATATGCAAAATATTTAAAATTTACAGAAATACACATTTACTGGATAATGTCATCAGCGATGTCATCAGTGATGTCATTTGAGATGTCATCAGTGATGTCATCAGTGATGTCACTGACCATGTCATGAGTGATGTAATATGTGACGTCATCAGCAGTGCATTGCGGGCGTGCGAGTTATAGTTAACTATAACGGGGTAATTTCAATGGTTTTGTATGAGTGAAATGTCCTGCTAACTATAACACGTGTGAAACCTATGGTTTTTTCAGTGAATTTCTAAGGTTTTTTAAATGCTAATTTTCAACTATAACGTGTGTGAAACCTATGTTTTTTCAGTGAATTTCAAAGGTTTTGTAAATGATAATTTTTAAATGTATTAATTGTTATATTTTTTTATACTTATTTAGTACATTATTTTAAACAATTTATTTTTAGATATTTTATTCTTTAATTTACATTACACATTTTTTATATAAATCGAAAAAAATGTTTTAAAAAATATTGAAATTGTAATATTTTTTTTTATTTAATATTTTTTTAATTTATATATAGCAGGCAATGATATCCTATGGAAGGAAATTCAAGTTACTGGTAAGTACAGTTAAATTTACTTTTAAGGAATAGTAGTGAGTTTGATTGGGGAATTAAATTCTCTTCCATCCTGAGGTCCCCTGTGAGCCAACTAGCCCACCAGGTACCTCCAGTATGCGCCAGGCATCTGTGTTGCAGAGAGTCATTCAAAGGGCACACCCCCTTTTTACAACACTCTGCAACACAGCTCTGTGGCGCTTACTGGCGATCCCTGTTGGACTAGTTGCCCCCTAGGGGACCTTTGGATTGCACAGGAATTAATTCCCTACCTTAAAACGCGCCTCAGGGCATGTTTGCACTCACATCACCACAAGCCCCGCCCCCTACCTTCACCACTGTGCTAACGCGCCCTGTAGAGTGTTCTAAGTTGGGGGATTAGGTCCTGTTGCATACTGGGGGTCCCTGGGGGCCAACTAGCCCACCGGGAACCTCCAGTATGCGCCAGGAGGCTTCATTGCAGAGACGTGTGATGAGGCCATGCCCCTTTTTACACCTCTCTCAAACGCAGCCTCCGGGCGCGTTTGCAGAGGGGGAACTAATTCCCTTTGTATACTGGGGGACCCTGGAGGCCAACTAGCCCATCGGGAATCTCCAGTATGCGCCAGGGGGCTGCATTGCAGAGAGGTGTAATGAGGCCACCCTCCTTTTTACACCTCTCTGCAACGCAGCACCCTGGCGTGTTTGCAGAGGGGAAACCAATTCCCCTTGCATACTGTGGGTCCATGGGGGCCAACTAGCCCACCTGGAACCTACAGCATGCGCCAGGGGGCTGCGTTGCTTTGCCCCGGGGTGGGGGTCCCAGGGGCAGTGTGGGGGGGATAGGGGCCCCCCCACACTTTGTTTTCACTATGCCCCCGCAATTTGGTCCCCCCGGGGGGTAATTTGAAAAAAAGCTGAATGTTGGGGCCTTGGGGGTCCTTGTGGGACCACCTGAGCAGGCCTAGGGGGTCAGGGTGTTTCTACCCTGCCCCCTTTTTGCGTTCTACACATTTCTTTTTCTGCTTTCTTGTGCCTCGGTCTACCGAGCACAAGATGGCTGCCAACACTTTCTAGTTTGGAGTGTTGACAGACAGTTGACAGTCAATTAGCATTCAGCTCGTGCTCAGGAAAATACAGAGTACAGTAAGCTTACAAGGTGGAATCTACAATTTAAGCTTTGTGCAAATTACAAGAGAAATTGCAAAAATAAGGGCGGTCACAGGATACGCCCATCAGGCCTTCCCAGGCAAAATGAGTACTATGATGGATAAAGCACACTGTCGTGCATATAAACATGTCTTTAAATTACCAAAATACACACGTAACAGCGGGATTCGCTTAGAATTCGGCCTGGTCCATCAGAGCAGAGAATGCCTAGCAGCGCATGCTAAATACTACTTTTCTGTACTTAGAGCGCCGGAAGGGAGCTTGAAGAGCAGGCTAAAACCCATTTACGATGGCTCACCTAATCCATGGCTCACCTAATCCATGGCAGGCCTACCTGCAGGAAGCCGCAGAAGTTTTGGGCCTGGCAATGCAAAATTGGAGCCAGGAAGGCATAACTTATCCAATCATCATAAAGGCAATAAAAAAACAATGCTACCCCCTATCAAGAGAAAATGATCTAACAAATCTGGAAAAAGGAAGATGTCAAACGGGGAGAATAGCAACATACAAAGAACACAAACTTCAGCCCTACCTTAACCAAACAATCGGGAGAAAGGCCCTAAAACACATCCAGTGGGCTAGACTGGTATCACTCCCAATAAAAGAGTTAAATTCTGGTTGGAAAACCTTGGAAAACAAAATTCAATGTAGAATATGCAATTTTAAAACAGAATCACTGCAACATCTAATGTGTTGTTGCACAGGCTTCTTACAATCCCGGCGGAAGTTACTAAAACCTATATGGTTACGTAAGGTGTTCGAACGACAAAGGAAGCAGTCACAATTACACTCGCTTACACAGAAACAACGGACGTTGCCAGAATTGGGAGATACATGCAGGAAGTCTGCGCCAAATTGGAGAAAGCGGATGAATCAAGATAATTTGCACATAAAATCTCACGATCAGTAATAATAAGTCCCACAGCGGCCATAAGACTTTTAAAGACTTTATTATCTGTCTAACTTTTATTCTGTTTTTATGCTTAGTTATAGACAGAATGGAAGTATCCTTTGTATTTTAAAGTGTGATATATATTGCAAATGGTTTTAAGTAACTGTGCAATAAAAATAAAATGAGATATAGCGCCTAGACCCCCCAGTAAGCTTACAGTAAGCTTACTGTACTCGTACCGTACTCATACCCTGCGATTTTTGTCAAAAAAAATAATTGGGGGGCAGGGCTCTGGGGGTTCTTGTGGGACCCCTTGAGCAGGCCTAGGGGGTCAGGGTGTTTCTACCCTGCCCGTTTTTTGCGTTCTACATGTTTGTTTTTCTGCTTTCTTGTGCCTCAGTCTTCCGAAGCACAAGATGGCTGCCAACACTTTCTGGTTTGGAGTGTTGACAGACAGTTGACAGCCAATTAGCATCCAGCTCGTGCTCAGGAAGGTACAGAGTACAGTAAGCTTACAGTAAGCTTACCGTACTCGTACGGTACTCGTACCCCACGGTTTTTTTGTCAAATAAAAAATTGGAGGGGCCTTGGGGGTCCTTGTGGGACCCCCTGAGCAGGCCTAGGGGGTCAGTGTGTCTCTACCCTGCCCCTTTGCGTGTTTTCCAACTTTGTTTCCCTGCTTTCTTGTGCCTCAGTCTACAGAGGCACAAGATGGCTGCCAACACTTCCTGGTTTGGAGTGTTGACAGACAGTTGACAGCCAATGAGCATTCAGCTCGTGCTCGGGAAGGTACAGAGTACAGTAAGCTTACATAAGCTTACCGTAACACCTCCAATATATATCTATGATTTTACTTTTGATTTACTCAGGATCTACTGAACAGATTTAACAAAAAGGCCCATCTGCGAACAGAACTCTACCTTTTTATCAAATTTGGTATATATATATATATATATATATATATATATATATATATATATATATATACATATGTATATTACCTACTGGCGATAGCCAGTAGGTATATATAGTTAGGATTTTTTTCTCTATGGAACTTTTGAAAATTCTATGCCTAATAACTTTGGCGTTTGTGGACGGAATTGGCTGAAATTTTCAGGAAAATGGCACATTTTGTTTCTGAGCAGCTCCTGGAAATTTGGGGGGCCGAGAAAAAAGGGGGGTCCCAAAACGCGTTTTTCCCATGTTAATTTCCATAGGGCGGTTGGACTCACTTTTAGCCCGAACGGCTGAATGGATTTCCACGAAACTTGGCAAAATTGTAGGGACTGTTAGCCCGATGTGCCTTTGCTAGGTCTCAATATATGTGCTTCAGTGCGGCCGCCATCTTGTCTCTCGGTAGGATCGAGAGACAAGAGGAGGCCAAAACAAAGGGGGAAATGAAGGAAAGGGGGCAAGGTAGACCCCTTCTGACCCCCTAGGATTGATGAGGGGATATTATAGAGCCACGCAGGGCCCAAAAAAAAAAAAAAAATATTCCGATTTTTTCGCCGCAGAGACGCGTCTTGATACGCGAACCGGGCAGCTAACCGGGCAGCTAACCGGGAAGCTAACCGGCAGTGTAACGGGAGTCTGACGAGTAGCTGATTGGCTGTCAACATTGTAAACAGTCCGGAGCGGCCGCCATCTTGTCTCTCGGTAGGATCGAGAGACAAGAGGAGGCCAAAACAAAGGGGGAAATGAAGGAAAGAGGGCAAGGTAGACCCCTTCTGACCCCCTAGGATTGATGAGGGGATATTATAGAGCCACGCTGGGCCCAAAAAAAAAAAAACATTCAGATTTTTTCGCCGTAGAGACGCGTCTTGGTACGCGAACCGGGCAGCTAACCGGGCAGCTAACCGGGAAGATAACCGGCAGTGTAACGGGAGTCTGAGGAGAAGCTGATTGGCTGTTATCAATGTAAACAGTCTGGAGCGGCCGCCATCTTGTCTCTCTGTGGGATCGAGAGACAAGAGGTGGAAAAAAAAAAAGGTGTAAATGAATGAAAGGGGTAAGGCAAACCCCTCCTGAACCCCTAGGATTGATGAGGGGGCTATTAAAGTTCCCTGGGGGGTGAAAAAAAAATTGCGATTTTTCGCGGTAAAGGTGCTTCCTGGTACGTTAACCGGGCAGCTAACCGGGAGTCCGACATATTGTGTTTTTTGAACATTTGTGATATGTGCACGTGTGGATTTTGTCTAATTAAGTTTAAAAAAATATATATATATCTTTAAGCGTGTTCTGGCGCGCTTACGTTTTGGGTTTGGTTTGCGCTGCAGAGACAATACGTCACGGTTATGCGATGCATCATTAGGCGTCTCACGGGCTACGTGATACGTCACTTAATAAAGAATATATTTTACAGCTATAGATATTAGCTTTTAAAAAACCAATGAAATTCACAGAAAAAACCATAGGTTATAGACCATATATAGTTAGGAATTTGCATTTACAAAACCTTGAAAATTCACTGAAAAAACCATAGGTTATAGACCATATATAGTTAGGGATTAGCATTTAAAAAACCTTATTTTATTTGCACAAAACCATTGAAATTCCATATATAGTTAGTTGCACTAACTATATATTGCGGACCCGCAATCCACTGCTAATGATGTCACATATTACATCATTCATGACATGGTCAGTGACATCACTGATGACATCACTGATGACATCACTGATGACATCTCAAATGACATTACTGATGACATCACTGATGACATCTCAAATGACATCACTGATGACATCACTGACATCTCATTTGACATTACTGATTACATCACTGATGATATCATTTATGTGATAATACATCTTCAGACTCTAATATAACCTTAGATACACTCAGTGTAAACAGGCACTCACAGACTGTCACACATCCATGGAGTTACCCACACACCTAGTCAGTCATGCAAAGAATCAATCACACCTCCATTTCCTCAACTATACAGTTATACACACCTTACTTATTCAAACATATACTAACACATATTTACTCTCTTATACAATCCTTGATACAAGTTCACAATGATTCATACAGCCACTCTCACATTCACTGGCTCTTATGTTCAGTTATTTATATATGTCAACTCTCACATGGAGTGTGTTTTACATATGTACTTACTTTGATATGTAGCACTGAGATATCCATTCACTCACCAATACACTCATGCACACAGTCAACTGTCCATACAGCTGTTTCCACATGCACTTTTGAATCCATACATCTAGTGAATCAACTGCTCACACATCTATGCACAGAGTCATACACCTCCCAGCCACCCACACACATACTCAGTCTCCCATACAAATACTTGGGCAACCATTCAATAACCCATATAGTTACTGATATAGCTACTGATTTAAACATGCAGCAGTTTACAGAAGAACATAAATAATGATTGCCAAATTAAGACACTTTAATCACCAACCCATGCACTCAGTGAGACACATTTAATCACTCACTCATACAGTCAGTCATGCACCTACTAAATCCTTCATCCAGACACTTATACATCCACTCATTCTTCAATATGTAAGACATATTTTAACTTTACAGAAACATACAGTCACTGGGTGTTGTCATCAGTGATGTCATCAGTGATGTCATTTGAGATGTCATCAGTGATGTCATCAGTGATGTCACTGACCATGTCATGAATGATGTAATATGTGACATCATTAGCAGTGGATTGCGGGTCCGCGATATATAGTTAGTGCAACTAACTATATATGGAATTTCAATGGTTTTGTGCAAATAAAATAAGGTTTTTTAAATGCTAATCCCTAACTATATATGGTCTATAACCTATGGTTTTTTCAGTGAATTTTCAAGGTTTTGTAAATGCAAATTCCTAACTATATATGGTCTATAACCTATGGTTTTTTCTGTGAATATATATATATATATATATATATCTCCAGGTTCACTTCCTCCATGTGCACCGGGACTCCTAGACTGCGGTGCACGTCAGAGATAGAGGTCCCCTGTATTCCGTATAATTTTCACCAAGCACAACGTACGTTGTGCCAATGCACTCCAAGCCAGCCCTTTCAATTACCGCTTCGAACACAAGCGTGTACTCAAGAATGAATTCAATCATTCCAGCATGATATTAGGAAACATGGAACAACCCAACGGGTTTCGGCGACACACTCGCCTTGGTCACGGGTGGTTTTGCGCTCCAACTGGACGTTTAAATAAAGTTACACAAACATAGCTTAACCATGTGACTTCCACAGTGAAAAACAAAAGACATAAGCATAGGACCTAGATTATCAGCATGGCGGCCATTTTAGAGTGGTGTGTAATTAACAGCATGTTAATGTGTATTCAGCTTATGTTAAGAGTAAGAAAACAAATTGATGTAAATAAGAGCCCATTATCACAGATCACCAATAAATCTCATTGAGAAGTGCAAATAACCTCCACCAGCAATGTCAATAAACCAAGTTCCTGGGTATAGAGGGACTCACGAATCACCTTGGTAAATAAGTACTAATAAAATACAGCATTATGTCCATATTGCAATCTAATCACGTGATAATATAATGGAATGCATAATATGAGACCGTAAATTATACAGTTAATCTAGCAATTGCTTAAATGTAATAGGCACTCATCTGGAGTCTCCTGTGAGATACTCTGACGATTTTAATGTTTAATGTTTTTGCTTTATCTGTTTCACATTTTGGGTTTTCACCACACCTAGTCCCATAACCATATGGTATATAGGAACTATTTTTTGTAATACTAGTTACATGGCAGCCATATAGTCTAGTTAAGAGTAGGACTTAGGGAGTGTAGTGGTTTGAACCTTTTTTCTTTCCTTTTTTTTGCCCAGGATTTGTGAAGAAGCAATGCTCCTGATGTCATACCCAGCTGTACTGCAACTTGGATACCCTTCGGGATGCTGTCCTACTTCCACTTGGAAGTGATGTATAATTTTGGGATGATGATGATTGGACTTACGGACTTAGAATACCCACTAGGGTCTTGAGTGCCCATTACATTTAAGCACTTGCTAGATTAACTGTATAATTTACGGTCGCATATTATGCATTCTATTATATTATCACGTGATTAGATTGCAATATGGACATAATGCAGTATTTGATTAGTACTTATTTACTGAGGTGATTCGTGAGTCCCTCTATACCCAGGAACTTGGTTTATTGACAATGCTGGTGAAGGTTATTTGCACTTCTCAATGAGATTTATTGGTGATCTGTGATAATGGGCTCTTATTTACATCAATTTGTTTTCTTACTCTTAACATAAGATGAATACACATTAACATGCTGTTAATTACACACCACTCTAAAATGGCCGCCATGCTGATAATCTAGGTCCTATGTTTATGTCTTTTGCTTTTCACTGTGGAAGTCACATGATTAAGCTATGTTTGTGTAACTTTATTTAAACATCCAGTTGGAGCGCAAAACCACCCTTGACCAAGGCGAGTGTGTCGCCCAAATGCGTTGGGTTGTTCCATGCTTCCTAATATCATGCTGGAATGATTGAATAAACTTCATTCTTGAGTACACGCTTGTGTCCGAAGCGGTAATTGAAAGGCTGGCTTGGAGTGCATTGGCACAACGTACGTTGTGCTTGGTGAAAATTTTATATATATATATATATATATATATATATATATATATATATATATATATATAGCAAACAGGCCAGACAGATTAAATCTATTATAAAACAACGCTGGCCTGTTTTAAAAACTGATTTGGTTCTAGCCCCTAGGCTTCCAGACAATCCTGTTGTCGCTTATCGGAGGGGACCCTCCCTTAAAACACAGATCAGTCATGAATTCCCTGAGCTTGACAAAAAAGAGGATTGGTTGAAATCCCGGCTGGGATTTAAATGTTGCTCTACATGCAGAGCGTGTAAGTTTGGGAAAAACACCTTCCAATATTCTACTCCATTCAGTCCGGTTGCTAAGGATATCAAGGGCACATTCAACTGTAAGACTGACTTTGCTGTCTATGTCCTGACATGCACCTGTGGCCTTAGATATGTGGGCAGCACAAAGCTACAGGTGCATGCCAGGATACTTCAGCACTTACGTGCCATCGTTAACAATGATGGCACGTATCCAGTTGCCAGGCATTTCAAAGCAATACATAACAACAACTTACAATGCTTGGAATACTATGTCATTGCCTCTGTTTTAAAACCTAGGCGAGGTGGTGACAGGGAGAGAATGCTGAGGAGACTTGAATCTCAGTTCATTATTGAACTAGACAGCAGATTTCCTAATGGATTGAATACAACGGAAGACCTACAGGTTTTTTTATAACCATATCCTCTATCATAACTGTAATATATGCAATTATCTGTTTTGATCCGCCTCACCCTACTAAGATTTGTCATGAATTTCATTTACACGCATTTTATACCTTTTTATGTACTCTATGCACCTTTTGTTTTTTCCTTTATTCACTGGTTTAAAGGATTCACACTACTTTCCCTATTGTTTTTGAGACACAGACACTACGATAATTTTTGGTTTGTTTTCCTTGGATATACCCATTTGGAATATATTTTGGAAGTTATTTGATGATTTTTTCGACTTACACAACTATAATAAATGTTGTGCATCAGTGATGTGAATATTGCAGTTAAATTACCAATGCATTTATGCAGAAATTTAGTAAGCTGCTGGTGAGAAACAGACAATGTTTTTTTTATGGTTACATTTTTTTCGATCAGATCTACTAAATAATGATCTAGAACGATTTTACCATGAAATTATTTATAAATATTTATATGTATATTTATTTATATGCTGGGTTGCACATAATATCTTGCGTTTTTGCACAATGCATTTGCACTTTACTTGCGCAAATTGCATTTTCAAATATTAAGTGACCATTGTATATATTGTTCTTTTAAATAACGGCAGTTCATCTGGTTCAAGCATTTATGCGGTCATAATGTGTTATCTTAACTTGCTAATCACAGCACTTGTTTTTTATAAATTTCACATCTTGTCGAAATTTGGTTCTCAAAATGATTGTAAGGCATTTATTAATTGACCTGCAAATACTGAAAACCATACTTTCTTTGTTCTGATTCTATGTGTAATATCTATTGTTTGAAAAACAGACTATCTAGGTCAAATATGTGTAGTGTGTTTTCAGATTTTATTCTTTCAGCACATGGTGTTGCAAATGAGAAAAAAACGCTAATTGAAATCGTGCAGTGTCCCATTTATAAAGGGTGTTTGTTCATTAGCCTGACGATCTGTGACCAAGGGCGGACGCCCGAAACGCGTCAGATTTGGTAAACTCTCCTTTCTAATAAAACCTGCCGAAGATATATTCGGACTCGCGTGGTCTTTCCTATTCCTGCCTGCCTGGTGGTGACGTGGTGAGAGACTGCTGTTTTCGCATATATATATATATATATATATATATATATATATATATATATATATATATATATATATATATATATATATATATATATTACCTACTGGCGGTCGCCAGTAGGTAGTTATAGTTAGGACCTAGTTTCCATAGGAAATCCTCAACATTCTATTTGGAATAACTTTGGCCCTGGTTGAAGAATCTTAGCGAATTTCTCAAAGAAGATGGCTCAGTCCGCTGCACTCCTTCCCTAAAAGTTTGGGGTGGATTGGTCAAGTGGGGGCTGAGATAAAAGGGGGGTCCCAAAACGTGTTTTCTCCATGTTATTTTCCATAGGACCTTTAGACTCGGCTCCAGGTCGAACGGGTGAATGGATTTATAAGAAATTTGGCAAAACTGTACAGTCCGGCTCGCAGATTACGCTTTTTTTGGAATGGTGTAAATCCGTTCAGTAGTTGTTGAGAAAAGTAAAGTTAAAGTCAATTATATATCTATAGGCGCGCACACGTGCGCGCACCCAAGCGGCTGCGCGTGAGCGGTATTTTTTTTGGCTGCGTGACTTCTGTTAACGTTCGATTCGAAGGAAATCAGGAAGTTTTGTCCGCCATTTTGTCACTGCGAGTAAATATATTGTTCATTTCAAAGCGTTGAAACATGGAAAGGGGAGAAGGTAGAGATTGTCTTCCTGCGTAGGTTTTCTCAGGGTGTGCAGTAAGGCCCTTAAACGCGAAAAGATATAATTTTTCTCCGAAAAAAAAATACAGGGTGCGCGCACACCTATTTACAAGAGTGTGAAAATGGAGGTAAATCAGAAGTTTGAGTGCTTAGATATAAGGTGGCTCTGAAAAGAGCCCTTGTGTTAATTGAGTGTTTTCTGCATTTATAAGTAAGTACCGATGCAGAGCCTGATGTTGCAGAGGAAGATTCTGTTTCCCTCATTCGTGAAATGAACTCCGTCTCTCCTATAGACGTCTTGCATGTGGTAGCGCAAGTTGTTGTGGTAAATAGAACCCATGCTATAATCTCTGAGGAACGCAGAAACAGATTTATTTACATGTCTCCTTGCTTTCTCAAATTGTGCACAATGGTGATTGGACCAATTCCATTTCTGTCTTTGGCATATATTGGAATATACCAAGGCAGATCGAGGAAAAAGTGTCATCAATTGTCGAAAGGTGTCTTTTAGAAGCATTTCCAGACCTACCCCAGTGATTGTGCCTAGATCGTTCCCACCACAGTGCACAATTATAAGGTCTGGTTCTGGGAGATGCATAAAAGTTTTCACCAATGGAATCAATTGGTGACATTTCAATCCTCTTTTGGAAATCCATGTTATGTGTACATTTGGTAAGCTGAGGTTGCAAATTCGTCTGCTTACTGCATATTTTTCACTCCAGTGAATATAACTGTGTCCTATTAGCCAGACCTTCATTTTCAAGGGATTTGTAGTCGTCCTCCGATCGGTTCTGGAAGTGGAATGGTAGTTAGAAGTTGAAATTCTAAATAAAGAAAAAGGAAGAGGCTGGGTGTGGTTTAAAAAATAAAAATGATTGGTTGATTGTAAGAAGTGGAGATTGAACAGTACGTTGCATGTTAATGTTTATGTTAAACGAAAAGTACTATTGGGTGTGAAAAAACAAGACATGTAACAGAGTTGTGGATTGGCAGGTGTTTCTGGAGGGAAAATAGTGTTATTAGTTAGCTGTAGAACGTTGAGACATGAACTTTTGACCTCTGCCTTCAGCAAGGTGCAGAATGAGGTGTTACCATGGAAAAAGCCGGAGATGGCAGTTGGTGATGGGTTCACTCTTTGGTGCTTCTGCATCTGAGTCTGTTCTCTGGTGGCTGGAGGACAACTGTTTGTTATTGTGGAGATGAAAGGGTGATAAGGAGAGAAATACGACATAGTGTCTGGCCTGTAGAAGCGTGGGAGCAGTGATTAACTCTGAGTAAAGCGGAACTGTGTCGGTGCTTAATAACAGTAAAAAAAAAAATGTTAACAGTGGTATAACTGTGTTTACGGTGCGCGACCTACTAAGAAAGAGTTCACGGGCCATAATTGGCTTGGAGGTTCTAGTATCAGTAAGTGAGTTCAAGAAAAGAAAACATTCAGGACTTTATTTATGAAGGCCTTGCGCCACCGGTGCGTTACTTTTTCCCATTTTAAAAAATGAGGCCCCGGCGGCGGAAGGTCTTCATAAATAAGGTCCTCAGTGTCTACAGTTAAGGTTATGTGGAACCCATGAATAGTTTTTCAATATGAAATCATTTCAGTTGAGATTATGGATTAAAAGAGAAACCGTGAATATTTGAAATGTTTATTTAGAAATGTACTATTTTAAAGGCAAATCATTATGTAATATGAGTACAGAAATTGCAAAAAACACAGTAATTGGTATTGTCAGTAGTACATGGAATACAAACGCTATAGTTGAAGAAAAATGAATATAGTTGGAAAAAAACATTGTACAGTCTTATAAGGAAGTATATTATATTTTAATAAATGGAAGAAGGTTTGTGGCCTTTCAGTTTAGGAACGATATATGAAAATGCAAGTGGTTATACATCATTACTTTATGAATCAGCTGTCAAACAACACGAAATCATAATGTCCATTGTTAGTAAAGCAAATAGGTCTGTTCTTCAAAAGAAAATATGGAAAATAACGTAAAGAATATAGAAAACCAAAAGGAAATGAGGACGTCAATGGGTTGTTTGAGAGTTATTGAAGCATTGTTTAGGCAAAATAGGTAGTTTCTGCTTGTAACAGGAAATCAGTTTTATCATTTGAAATTATGTCAGCTATCCAATGGAAAAGAGTAAAGCAGTACTGATAATCTCTTATAATCGGAGCCTCTTTTACCATCAGAGTGCAAGTCGGTGGGTTTTCGATGTAGCTCGCTGTTAGGAAAGAGTTAATTGTCCATTGTGTAGGCAAAGTATGCAGCAAGTGCCTCTAACATGAAATCACTGTTATCATCTGAAAACATGTCAGCCATCCAATTGAGAAGATCAAAGGAGCATTCATGATCTGTCATTATTGGAGCGTCTTTTACCATCATTGGGCAGCTCGGTGGGTTTTCGATGTAGCTCTCTGTTAGGAAATCTTGCGCCGCTGCGAATATATTCCAATGACCCAGAACTCCTTGTATCGCTGCAAAGGCCATAAACCCTCCGTTGTAACAAAGCTGTTCATGATCAAGTAACGGATTCATGAGGTGATTGTAATTCGGTTCAGGAGGTACCAAATTGCAGAGACATAAATCCAGGGCCCACGTGAAATCACAGCTCAGGCAATGAAATACAGGCTGCACACAGGTGAAATACGAATATCGAAATGATAATCGATATGATGCATTCAAAGTCGAGAGTGGTAAGATGCCGTAGTAGTCAAGCATCCTCTGGCGAAATAGTTCTAAGTGGCCCGGCTCGTTTGCAAAGGCAGGAGGGACATCCATTTTGAATTTCCCAAGATGGTAAAGGAAACGGCGCAGCACCGCTGGTTGTATAGCAACTCCACAGAATTAGGTCGCCGGCTATGCAGTGGAGAGAAGCAGAATGGCTTGATATATTTTCTAAGAGTCTAGTCACTTATATATTGCTTAGTGGTTATTAAAAAAGTAGCTTTGTTTGAACTGGAGGATGCGTTAAAAAATAAGGGAGTGATTTGAGGGAGTTGTAAAGCAAGGTCAATTTTTTTTACATCAATGCTGTTTTCTGTGAATGTTAGCTTAGTGAAAGATATGTGTGTGAGCAGATGCAACGTTCAGTTTTAAATGTGACAATGGCGGTCTTGTTCATGTCTTCCGATTCAAGGTCGGTATTCGCTGCCAAATACAAAGATTAAGAAACGCATGCGTGGGGTACATAGTGTGCATTCTTAAAGGAAAGCAAATGAAGGGTTATTTTTACCGCGTTAGCATTGTCATACAAAAAGTTATAGTGATTTCTATTATATGTGAAGAAAGTGTCACTGATGAAGACTGAAAATAAATCCTTATAAATGATACGGACTGGTGTATTTTAGAAAAGGTTTGTAACATTACATGAATTGTGTAAAAAAAATAATGTAATTGAAAGTGTATGGTTTGAAAATGAAAAGTAGAGGTTTATAGTTCATGTTTTGAAAGCAGTTCTAGAGGGTCAGAAGAAAGTGTATGGTTTGAAAATGAAAAGTAGAGGTTTATAGTTCACGTTTTGAAAGCAGTTCTAGAGGGTCAGATGCATGATAGATTTATTAAAAATAGAACATGTTTTTAAATAGTATTTTGGAAAAAATATGTGCCTTTATGTACTATTTACATTATGTGCCTGTTGCGTATTCTTTGAGTTTTAGTAATCCTGTGTCTTATAAGTTTTCTAGGGGCGGTTTGAGGTTCATGGTGGGTTTGGGCAGGGAGGGTAGGTTGGGGGTTTGTAATAGGGGGTTCGGCTGGGGTGGAGTGCGGAGTTTAGTGAAAAGTGAGGGGGGCGGGGAGTTACGGTGTTTGGTAATGGAGCAGAGTCAGAGGACGCCACATTTGTGTTATGGGCTGCCACGGAAATATGTATTTATTCTCAGAGGTTTATTATATTAAGCATATATATTAGCATGGTGGCTCTTGTCGTTTTGTGGTTCTGTGTATGTTTATAATGCTGGCTCTGTAGTTTTTGTTTATGGACCTTATTGCGACACACATGGGACCTACGTTGCACAGTTGGAGATCAGAGACTTAGGAAATAAAACTTTATAATTGTAAGGGCTGTAAGCGATAGAAATCGCCCGTTCTCGGTGTAAAAAATATCACCGCTATTGGTGGTATTTTCTACGGTGTTAGTACTCGAAGGAGACTAGTAACATATATGTGAAAAAAAATTATGTAATAGGCTCAGCATTTTACATTATCTTGGAAAACAAAAGTTGCTTACACGCGCAAGTTATAGTGAGTCCAACTAACTATAACGTGGAATTTCATTGGTTTTATGTCAGTAAAATTTCCAGCTAACTATAACTGGTGTCAAACCTATGGTTTTTTCAGTGAATTTCATAGGTTTTTCAAATGCTACTTCCTAACTATAACGTGTATAAAACCTATGGTTTTTTCAGTGAATATATATATATATATATATATATATATATATATATATATATATATATATATATATATATATATATATATATATATATATATATATATATATATATATATATATATATGCAAATTTGGTGTAATTCCGTTCAACAGTTCGGGCTGTAACCTGTTTCAAAATTCCTACGGAAATTAACATGGGGGGAAAACACGCTTTGGCGCCCCCTTTTTTTCTCAGCCCCCAATAGATGAATCACCCCAAAACTTTCAACACAGGCACTGACCGATCCTCCCCGTTAGTTTTGAAAATTTCACGAACATTTTTCAACTGACGCCAAAGATATTGGCAAAAGAAAAAATGCCTTTTGAATAGAAATGAGGTCCTAACTATACCTACCTACTGGCGACCGTATATATATGTATATATACATATATATTGTTTCCCAATGCGCCAAAGCCTTCGGGAGCTCACTCGCCTCCACTCTGCCCTTCGGCTTCACAATGCAGCCTGCCTTCTTGAGCCTGAATTTTACTGCAGCCGACGCGTTTCATGGTTTTTCAACCACTTCTTCATGGGCAATAACACGTGACACCTGAAGCTTGTACCTTCTCATTTGCATTGTATTTATTAAATTTCCACAGTGGGCGTGTGCATAGTGCAGCCACATTCAATTGCATTATGGGACATTGGGTCCTTTGTACGAGATTCCGTTTTACTTTGGTAAGTTCAAATGTTCATCTTGCATTCTATTTGTTATGATTGCATTCCTTAGTAGGTATGACACATTCGTGCTGGCTAGAATTGCATATAGAGCGGAGGGCTAATCCAGTCATGTTGTCATAACGCCAGCCTTGCCTGCTGGTTCGCATGTCTCATCCAGCTGGTAATGGTGCGCTCCCCGTGGTAGGACTACCGTGTGTAAATATTGTTTCCCAATGCACCAAAACCTTCGAGAGCTCACTCGACTCCACTCTGCCCTTCGGCTTAACCATGCAGCCTGCCTTCTTGCGCCTGAATTTTACTGCAGCCAACGCTTTTCAAGGTTTTTCAACCCCTTCTACATGGGCAATAACACGTGACACCTGAAGCTCGTACCTTCTCATTTGCATTGTATTTATTCAATTCCCACAGTGGGCGTGTGCATAGTGCAGCCACATTCAATTGCATTATGGGACATTGGGTCCTTTGTACGAGATTCCGTTTTACTTTGGTAAGTTCAAATGTTCATTGTGCATTCTATTTTCTATAATTGCATTCCTTAGTAGGTATGACACATTTGGGCTGGCTAGATTTGCATATAGAGCGGAGGGCTAATCCAGTCATACCACCTTAAGCCCTGCCCTCTACCTTCACCACTGTGCAAACGCACCCTGTAGTTTGTTCTAAGTTGGGGAATTAAGTCCCCTTGCATACTGGTGGTCCCTGGGTGCCAACTAGCCCACCAGGAACCTCCAGTAAGCGCAAGGGGGCTGCCTTGCAGAGAGGTGTAGAAAGGGGTGTGGGCTCATTACATCTCTCTGCAATGCAGCCCCTGGTGCTTTTGCAGAGGGGGAACTAATTCCCCTTGCATACTGGGGGTCCCTGGGGGACAACTAGCCCATCAGGAACCTCCAGTATAAACTAGGGCGCTGCGTTGCAGCGAAGTCGAAATGAGGCCACGCTCCTTTTTACTCCTCTCTGCAACGTAGCTCCCTGGTACATTTGCAGAGGAGGAACGAATTCCCCTTGCACACTGGGGGTCCCTGGGGGCCAACTAGCCCACCAGGAACCTCCAGTATGCACCAGGGGGCTGCGTTGCAGAGAGCTGTAATGAGGCCACGCCCATTTTTACACCTCTCTGCAACGCAGCCCCCTGACGCGTTTGCAGAGGGGGAACTAATTCTCCTTGAATACTGGGGATCCCTGGGGGGGCAACTAGCCCACCAGGAACCTCCAGTATGCACCAGGGGGCTGCATTACAGAAAGCTGTAAAAAGGGGCATGGCCTCTTTACAGGTCTCTGCAAGGCAGCCCCCTGGCGCGTTTGCAGAGGGGGAACTAATTCCCCTCGAACACTGGGGTTCTCTGGGGGCCAACTAGCCCACCAGGAAACTCCAGTATGCACCAGGGGGCTGCGTTGCAGAGAGCTGTAAAAAGGGGCATGGCCTCTTTACACGTCGCTGCAAGGCAGCCCCCTGGCGCATTCTGGAGGTTCCTGGTGGGCTACTTGGTCCCCAGGGACCCCCAGTATTTAAGGGGAATTATTTCCTTCTCTGCAAATGCGCCAGGAAGTGCGTTTGCAGAGTGGTGCCTTAATTTTTTGGGGGGGTGGGCAGGGTAAGCGTACCCTACGCGCATCTCATGATTTGAAAAAAATATATAAACATTTTTTTGGGGCCTTGGGGGTCCCAGGCCTAGGGGGTCAGGAACCACCAGTATGCGCCACGGGGCTGCCTTGCAGAGAGGTGCAAAAGGGGCGAGTCCTCATTACACCTCTCTGCAACACAGCCCCCTGGCATGTTTTGCAGAGGGGGAACTAATTCCCCTTGAATACTGGGGTTCCCTGGGGGCCAACTAGCCTACCAGGAACCTCCAGTATGCGCCAGCAGGCTGCGATGCAGAGAGATGTAAAAAGGGGCGTGGCATCATTACACCTCTCTGCAAACCAGGCCCCTGGCAAGTTTATAGAGGGGGAACTAATTCCCCTTGAATACTTTGGGTCCCTGGGGGCCAACTAGCCCACCAGGAACCTCCAGTATGCGCCAGGGGGCTGCGTTGCAGATTGGTGTAAAAAGGGGCGTGCCCTCTTTACACGTCTCTGCAAGGCAGCCCCCTGGCGCATACTGGAGGTTCCTGGTGGGCTACTTGGCCCCCAGGTACCCCCAGTATTCAAGGGGAATCCTTTCCCCCTCTGCAAATGCGCCAGGGGGCGCGTTTGCAGAGTGGTGCCTTAATTTTTTGGGGGGGATCGGCAGGGTACGCATACCCTACGCGTATCCTGCGATTTTGTGGGACCTCCTAAGCAGGCCTAGGGGGTCAGGGTGTTTCTACCCTGCCCCCTTTTCACGTTTTTACGCATTTCTTTTTCTGTTTTCTTGTGCCTCGGTTGTACCGAGGCACAAGATGGCTACCAACACTTCCTGGCTTGGAGTGTTGACAGACAATTTTTAGCCAATTAGCATACAGCTTGTGCTCGTAATGGTACGCGTACTGTCCTCAGACAGTACGCGTATGGTACAACTTCGCAAATATATCTATGATTTTACTTTTGATTTTCTAAGGTACTACTGAATGGATTTACACTATTTAACAGAAAGCGTAATCTGCGAACCAAACTCTACCTTTGTGCCAAATTTGGTGTAATTCCGTTCAGCAGTTCGGGCTTTAGCCTTACTTAAAGGTCCCTATGGAAAATTGCATGGGGAAAACACGTTTTGGGACCCCCCCTATTTTCTCTGCCCCCGCTTCACGAATCACGCTAAAACTTTCAGGGAAGGAGCGGAGCGCCCCATCTTCTTTGAGAATTTCGCGAAGATTCATCAATCGGCGCTAAAGTTATTCCAAATTGAATGTTGCGGATTTCCTATGGAAACTAGGTCCTTACTATAACTACCTACTGACAAACGCCAGTAGGTAATAAATATATGTGATCAAGGTGGCTGTCTCCACCGAAACGCGTCATCCTACGAGTATTTTTATTGGCAAATAAACAGGATTGAAGCAGAGTGGGTTTGAATGGAATATATGTTTATTATCTACTGGCGGTCGCAAGTAGATAGTTATAGTTAGAACCTAGTTTCCATAGGAAAAGCGTTTTTTGTTTTCCCAATAAATTTGACGCCGGATGACGAATCTATGCGAAATTTTCAAAACTCGTGGGGCGCTCCGGTCAGCTCCTATCCTTAAAGTTTCGGGGTGATTCGGCAAGCAGGGGCTGAGAAAAAAGGAGTTCCCAAAACATATTTTCTCCATGTTTATTTCCATAGGAAACTTTAGACATGGCTACAGCCCGAACTGCTGAACGGAATTACACCAACTTTGGCAAAAAGGTAGCTCTCTTTTTAGAAAGTACTCTTTTTGTTAAATGGTGTAAATCAGTTAAGTAGTTCCTGAGAAATAAAAAAAAGAGGTCAAAAAATGAATTTCCCATAGGAAACTTCAGAGATGGCTACAGCTGGAACTGCAGAACGGAATTACACAAAATTTGGCAAAAAAGCAGTGCTTGCTTCAGAAAGGGCCCTTTTTTAAATGGTGTACATCTGTTCAGTAGTTGCTGAGAAAATAAAAAAATAAAAGTTTCAATATATAGAGGCGCAGATAATCCACGCATCCTGCCGACCACAAGCTTTATTCCAATTGGCTGTCAATACTCCAACTCAACACAACTATATGACCAGACGCTGTTTTGTTATGTATGGATTTCAATGTCTGTTGTGGCACCCTCTCTTTGGCGTGCTACTTGGGCAGTTAGTATGTTTCCTCTGGACTGATGACTTAGGACCACTTTATTTGAAATTAAAAACAAGCTAGGCCACCATTAGCTGTACCTCTTTATTCCTTGCCATAGTGCTGCTCACTTTAAAAGACACTGTGTTGCCTTGTAACTAAGCATGGGCGACATTTGTGAATTCGCGATCCGCGAATTTGCGGATTTGCGAATTCGCGATCTGCAAAATTCACGAATTTGCAGATTTTTTTTATTTTTGCGTAGTCGCGGGGCGATTTGCGTGTTCGTGGGGTGCTTTGCATGTTCGCGGGTTTTTTTGTGCGAGACCGCGATGCGCCCTCTGGTACATCACTGCCACCCTCTTGTTTTTGGTGCCCTTCTGCCCTCTGTACCACTCGTTTTTGTGCCTTTCTACCCTCTGCCCCACTCGTGTTTCTGCCCTTTTGCCCCCTGCCCCACTCGTTTTTGTGGTCTTCTGCCCTCTGCCCAACTCGTTTTTGTGGTCTTCTGCCCTCTGCCCCACTCGTTTTTGAGGCATTCTGCCCTCTGCCCCAATCGTTTTTGTGCCATTCTGCCCTCTGCCCCACTCGTTGCTGTGCCCTTCTGCCCTCTGCCCCACTTGTTTTTGTGCCATTCTGCCCTCTGCCCCAATCGTTGTTGTGCCCTTCTGCCCTCTGCCCTATTCCTTGCCTTTTATTTTAGAATGGTGCCGGCAAGCTGCCAGGGCCATTCTAAAATAGTTACTAAGTTAGCTTCATCTGCAAGCACTAATAGATAAAATAAAGCAGGTGCTCGAGTTGGAGCTCAAATTCAGTTAAACTCGAGCACCTGCTTAATTTTATCTATTAGTGCTTCCTGTTGAAGCTAACTTAGTAACTATTTTAGAATGGCGCTAGCAGCTTGCCGGCACCATTCTAAATAGTTACAAACACTGAGCTTGAACTTTTGCCCCCCGGATCTGTTCCGCTCGCGGATTTGCGAGTTTTCGGCAAATTCGCGGGAATTCGCCCATTGCGAATTTGCCGAAAATCCGCAAAATCCGCGAACGGAACGGATTTTGCGCCCATGCTTACTTGTAACTCCTTAGAGGGTCAACATGTTTCATTGCCTATGGATTTTGGGTATTTCGTCAGGGCGAGGGTCAATATTCACCACACTGCTCGAGTTTCATATGTATGTAACCTGAGGAACACAATTAAAAACAGACATCACACAATGAGCACAACCTTAAAAAATAACCACTGCATGGTCATTGGTCCTTCAACAAGGATGTAGGCCTGAACAATAATTTACCATAAGGATGCCCGACTGTGGCATACCAGTGACCCACTTCTTTGTCACTCATACGGTCAAAATCCCCGTGCTGCTTCCTGTCAGCCTGCCAAGAGAATGTACACAGCTTAACCTTCTAATCAGATATTTTACCTTGCTGCCAACTTTCGCCCATGATATGTTTTCACTTTGTGCTAAAATGAATAGCTCTGTGGTCTTAGTACATGTGGCTTACAAGGGAAATACCTAATTTCAAAGACGTTCTACTGTGTATTACATCGGAGATTAAATAGCTTGCACCGAATGTCTAGGCTACTGTGCACTGTGTGTCTGCTCAGTACCAATTGAAATTACGTTTCTCAATGGTGCTCGAGTCTGTGTGATACATTGCACCGCCCTGGGGAAAAAAGGTGTACTCACCCCTGGGCATTCTACTCATTCTCATGTGTTTTAACACTCCAAACCAGTAAGTGTTGGCATCCATCTTGTGACTCGGTGGAACCGAGTCACAAGAAAAGAGAAAAATAAACGTGAATAAAAAGAAAAGGGGGCAAGGTAGAAACACCCTGACCCCCTAGGCCGACTCAGGGGGTCCCACAAGGACTCCCAGGGACCAAAAAAACACATTTTTTGTAAATGGGCCGAATTCACGCTGGGTGCGCGAATCCAGCCAAGAAAATGTTTAAAAACGTAGTGCGGGCTCCCACGCTTCATTGTATTAAAGCCTCCGGGAGGGCCAGGTCCCGGGGGAAGTGAAAACAATGTGTGGGGGGCTCAAATCTCCCCCACACTGCGGGGACTGCCACCTCCACGGGGCTTGATTAAAGATTTGCATTGGGCACGGAGCCCCCCGCAGCCCCAAAGGTAAATAAGCAGGATTATTACAGTAAGTAGGCGAAAGACCAACAGAGCAGCAACCCACATTGCGGTTTGCCAATATTAAACCTGTGAGCCATAGGTTAGCCTTCCCCCCAATTATTTGCCTTCCTCTTCCATTCTTTTTTTGCACTCCACACCACCCTAGGTCAGAAATGGCTATATGCAAATCAGCCTTGACCATGTGCCTCATGGGAACAGTCCAGCCCGATCTACCAAGCCATGTCTTTCCTAGACCGGAATCAAGCATCCAAGGACCGGTTTCTGGCTATCAGCCTTCTTCAGCCTGGATAGCTTGACTCCAGTGATGTGGAGAGCCTGGGACTCACGTCTGAGCATACCCAGCCCACTTGGGGTGAAAATTGCAAAAAACACAGTTGATGGACAGAATGCAGAACAATGTCTTACATTCACCCCAGTACAAAGATCTGGGCCTAAATCCATCATTGTTTTGCACTCCACACCACCCTAGGTCAGACAATGGCTATATGCAAATCAGCCTTGACCCTGTGCCTCATGGGAACAGTCCAGCCCGAACTACCAAGCCATGTCTTTCCTAGACCAGAATCAAGCATCCAAGGACCGGTTTCCGGCTATCAGCCTTCTTCAGCCTGGATAGCTTGCCTCCAGTGATGTGGAGAGCCTGGGACTCACGTCTGAGCATACCCAGCCCACTCGGCCAGAAACCGGTCCTCGGAAGCTTGTTTCCGGTCCAGGGAAGACATGGCTTGGCAGTTCGGGCTGGACTGTTCCCATGAGGCACAGGGTCAGACTGATTTGCATATAGCCATGTCTGAACTGGGGTGGCAGAGTGGGCTAAAGAACGGTGATGGATTAAACCCAGATCTTTTGACTGGGTGTGAGTGTTTAATTGATTCAGATGCTCCGTCCATCACCACCCCCTTTTGTACCGCATCTTGCTAGCGAAGCTTATTTCCTGTTCCAGGTCGAATTACGTGTTACTGATCGAAACTCGCGCGGGATAGCGCGACTGGTTACCAACAATCCAACATCTCGTGGTGCACGCGAACTGATAGAAAATCTTTGGCGAACGCAGGGACGGGTAAGCCGCTACCGCACGCACGAGAACGCATTTTTAAAGCGCCAACAAGAAAAAAACGTCCGTTTAGCGGCAGATTGCGAAAGTGTGGAGTTACTTACAGGTTTTGCACACACTTTCAGCCTCAAGCAAATGGTATTGTGGAGAGATTCAACAAGACCTTGAAGGGCAAGATAATGGGCCTACCTGAACCCACGAGGTGTAAGTGGGATGCCCCCCTTCCATGCCTTCTCTTTGCCTACAGGGAGGTTCCACAGAAGTGAGTTTGTTTTAACCTCTTTGAACTCCTATATGGCCACCCTGTTAGGGGACATCTTAGCCTTGCAAGTGAGGGGTGTGAGCCAGCTCCCAGGAACCCCCCTCAGGATGTGGTCAGCTAGATGCTGGCCATCCACAACCAGAAGCATCACTACTGGAAAAAAGCAAAAAGTTATCTTGAGGCCAGAGATTATAAAACTCTGGCTTGACCAAAAGGCCACTCTGGTAGAGTTTCAACCAGGCCAGAAGTTGTGGGTCATGGAGCCTGTAGGGCCCAGAGCTTGCCAGGATCACTGGACAGGCCCATATGATATGAAGGAACGGAAGGGGAGTCCACCTGCTTGATAGATCTCAAGACCCCAAGTAACTCCTTATGTGTGCTCCACATGAACATCCTCAAACCACACTTGAGAGGTCTGAAATAAGCATGCTCCTGGTGACAGCTGAAGTAGTGGAAGAGGAGAGTGAGCCTCTCCTTGACATCCTGTCTGACCAGGAACACGATGGGTCATTGAGGGTGTCAACCTCTTCCCTACTCTGACCCCAGAACAGCAGAGTTGCCAGATACAATGGCAGTTTGCTTCTCTGTTTTTCCTCACCCCTGGATTCACACACCTGTGTATCCATGACATAGATACTGGAGAAAGTCCACCTGTTAAAAATAAGATTTACAGGTTGTCAGAAAAGGTGAGGGCCAGTATCAAGAAGTAGGACTCAAAGATGTTGGTGTTAGGGGTAATTGAGCCCTATACGAGTCCCTAGTTCAGCCATGTGGTGCTAGTACCCTAGGTGGCCCCATGGGGTGTCACTCCAAAACTTAGGTTCTGCGTGAATTATAGGGCTTGCAATTTCATCATGAAAAATGATGCACACCCCATCCCTGAGCTTATGAGCTCATAGACAAGCTGGGTGCTGCCAAATTTCCCAGTGCTTTTGATTTAACATCAAGGTACTGGTAGATCGCTCTGAGTGAGGGGGTATTCGTAATCCCAGAGGACAACTTCCCATCTAAGGTGATGCCCTTTTGTTTGAGGAATGCCCCTGCAAACTTTCAGAGGTTGGTCAACTGGGTCCAGGCTGTGAAGGAGGCATTTTGTACAGCTTTCCTGGACACCATAGCTGTCTATATCTCCAGCTGGGAGGAGCACCTGTACAACCTCCAAGAGGTGCTTAATGGCCTGCAACAGGCTGGCCTGACTATCAAGGCCAGTAAGTGCCATATAGAGCAGGGTTCTGTGGTTTGTCTGGGTCACGTGGTGGGCAGGCACAGGGTGCAGCCCCTCCAGGCCAAGATTGACACTCTCCTGGCCTGATAAAACCCTAAATCATAGACTGAAGTGAGGACCTTCCTGCTCTTCACTGGTTACTAAAGGATGTTTGCTTAGGACTATGGCATCATTGTTGCCCTTTTAGCAGAGCTGACTTCTAAGAAGGAGTCCAGACAGGTGATCTAAACAGAGGCCTGCCAATGTGATACCCTCAAGGAGGCCATGTGTACATCACACGTAATCAAAGCTCCTGATTTCTCTAGGGAGTTCATAGTGCTGACAGAAGCACCAGAGCATGACATAAGGCCGGTCTTAGCACAATTAAATAGGAAGGGCCTAGACCACCATCTTCATTAGCTGGAGGGGACGCTTGAATCTACAGACAGAGGCTTACCACTTACTCCGAGGAATCTAAGGGCAGTTCCGCCCACACGGCTTGCCGCTCCCGCTCCGCGGGAGCCGCTGCGCACAGGAGTGCGTTTGAAACTCACAGCACCTGGTCACCGGAGGCGGAGGCAGGGGCGCGAGGAAAGGCATGGGCTGCGAGTGTGCAAGGACTCCAACATCCAGGAGTCCCTGCGAAGACCACGGACTGACCATCCGGTCCGCTCTCCCTGCCGGCCCGCCCCCCGCCCGCCTGAGAGTGTAAAAGGCGCTCTCCCCTGCCATTCCCTGGGACGCTTGAATCTACAGACAGAGGCTTACCACTTACTCCGAGGAATCTAAGGGCAGTTCCGCCCACACGGCTTGCCGCTCCCGCTCCGCGGGAGCCGCTGCGCACAGGAGTGCGTTTGAAACTCACAGCACCTGGTCACCGGAGGCGGAGGCAGGGGCGCGAGGAAAGGCGTGGGCTGCGAGTGTGCAGGGACTCCAACATCCAGGAGTCCCTGCGAAGACCACGGACTGACCATCCGGTCCGCTCTCCCCGCCGGCCCGCCCCCCGCCCGCCTGAGAGTGTAAAAGGCGCTCTCCCCTGCCATTCCCTGGGACGCTTGAATCTACAGACAGAGGCTTACCACTTACTCCGAGGAATCTAAGGGCAGTTCCGCCCACACGGCTTGCCGCTCCCGCTCCGCGGGAGCCGCTGCGCACAGGAGTGCGTTTGAAACTCACAGCACCTGGTCACCGGAGGCGGAGGCAGGGGCGCGAGGAAAGGCGTGGGCTGCGAGTGTGCAGGGACTCCAACATCCAGGAGTCCCTGCGAAGACCACGGACTGACCATCCGGTCCGCTCTCCTCGCCGGCCCGCCCCCCGCCTAACACGCCCACTATATCTCGGCTCAACACTCCCGCAGCGCGGGACGCAGCCCGGGGCGAAGACTGGGCAAAGACAGGGCCGTTTGAGGCCGTTCGAGGACGGCAGAGGACGGCCCCGGCCCTGTCACCCTGTACTTTGCTTCGTTCCCGCAGACCCCCACGATTTCTGACGCACATCACTGAGAATCACGATGCGTCCCAAAACTAGAAGCACGTCTAAGAAAGCTGCACTGGTGACACAAGTGACCGGTCCTATAGACCTTTTCATATCCAGGGTAAACGACACCATTGATAAAAGTATCATTCTACTGGAGAAAAGAGTCTCCTTGGACCTCATGCAGGCCAAACGATCTTCGCTCGGTTCACTTGCTACCGTAAATTCCCCTGTTCACCAGGTTGCCAATAATTGCTCTTTACCACTGCCACTAACCATCGTTCCTACGATGACTGTTCCAAATTCTGTAGATTTATCCGTAACCCAAACAGACACCGATCAATCATATGTCGACCTTGAAGCAACCCCAGACTTAGAAGTCTGCCAATCACCGACTGAAAAATTAGACCAGAGTGTCATTAGTAATCCCTTACTACCCGATCCAGTAATGACCTTAGAACCAACAAAAACAAGGAAAAACACCTCCACCCTCCTTAAGGCTATGCCAATTATCAAGGAAAAACCCATAACAAAAACAAAGAATCACAATCTGATCACGCCCACCCCAAACTCCTCGGCAGGTATCCCCTGTTGGGTAGAAAACATGATTATGGACCTTAAATCCGACCTTGAAGTTAAAATTACAGCACAGATCAAACCCCTAATATCAAAGCTGGACAGACTTACGTCATTAATCAATACGAAATGCAGTTGTAAGCCAAGCGGTAATGGTCCCGCTCCAACGTACGGGGCAAAGGAAACACTCCCAAAAAAACCATCTAGTATTAAACAAATAACAGGTATAACAAACAGGCCTCACACTTCACCAACCAGAAAACCGGCAGGAACACAACCCCTAGCTAAAAAAGGGAGTAATCTAGATGCCCCCCAAGACACCCCGGTTGCGGTAGATCTCCCCTCTGCTACACAAACAGGTCCAGAAAGACAAACTAAAACAAACAGCCGACAAACAAAAGGAAATACCACCATCCCAGCAGAGACCCCCTCCCCAGAAAAACCACTAGAACTGAAGACCAAGCAGTCTCGGCCCAAAATAATCAATTTACCCCCGGAAGCTTCTCCCTTCGTGGTGGTGTTAACAGCTGTTCCCCCACTGAAGGAGGGTGTAAGAGAAACTTTCGCAGAGCTGAGGAACAAATGTGCCCAGTGGCTCCAACTCCATAAACCCTTACCTGCTCACATCAGGGGTGATATCTTCTCCGTACGCAGAGGAGACTGGGTTGGCAGAAGCACGAAGGCAATAGCGGGGGACGTCATCAGTATTAAATTTAGGGAGATAGGGGCATCAAATTATATCTGCAACTCACCCAACAGAGGACCAGCCACCCAAATAAATCCCCTTCCCTTGTCCTATTTCCTACCCCCATCGTCAAGGCAAAATTTCCCCTCTCCCGCACTCCCATTAAATACTGGGCCTATAAATTCCTCTGAACACAACATGTATCAATACCAGCAGCACCCACACATGCCATGATTCCCACAAGTTCCGCAACAATCAGTTTTCCAGTGGCAACCACCCACCCAATTTCCTCAACCTATACACTTGGCTACCCAACCACCTGCTCATCTCCCTCAATACCCACATCATACCACCCAACAGTGGTGGCTACCCCAGCAATCCACGCAACACAACACTCACCTATGGCAGCAGCCGCGGCAAGGACGGTTTCCCCCATTCAACCCACTAGGCCTTAATCATCAAGGCAGAGATAGGGACGAATGGAGTGGACAGGATCAATGGAGAAAGTACAGTGACCCCACACGCTGGGATAGCTGGAATGGCCTTCACTTAGCAAACAGGTATAGCGCCTTGGAGTGCGTTGACTGACTACCACAATTACAAGAACACTCCCAAATCCACACAGACCTATCGGAACCCACGGTCTCCCCATTAGTCCCTCCAGGCCCAGAGATCCCTCCAGCCCCAGAGATCCTTAACAAACCAAAAAGAGTAAAAAGCTCAAGGGACAGTCCAACAATCCTGAGCCTGATCTCATGGAACATCGCTGGACTAAGGACAAAAATAGAGGACGGGACAATTATGCACCACACGCATAATCATCAAATAATATGCATACAGGAGACATGGTCATTACAAGAACATCACCTGCAGGGGTACAAAACGTACTCCTCTCTCGCGCAGTCGGGACACATAGGTAGACCAAAGGGAGGTCTGTGCATCTATGTAGCCAACACAATCCAAAACGCTAAAATAAAGGTCATAGAACTGGCATCTAATTTGCAGATCCTTGGTCTTTTCCTCCAGAAAAAAGAGTCAATGGTTATCATTAATTTTTATAACAACCTGGATGAACTGGACTTTGAGGGAGTCCTGGCCCACCTCCACGAAAAATTAACTACTTTCAGAATGAAACAAGGAGAAAGAGGCCCGGCAGCAATAATATGGGCAGGCGATTTCAACCTTCACGCCTGTACCCAACCAAAAAGAAAGTGTCCTGGCATGGTGACAGAAGATGGCCTCTCATTCACCCATTTTTTGCATAACAAAATGGGTAGACAACTGAATGATCTCCTATCCGACTTGGATCTCCAGATAGTAAACACTTTGGACCATGGGGATAATTCACTTGCACCTACTTATATAGGAAGAGGCTACAAAACCACGGTAGACTTCATAATTATATCAACATCCTTACAACTAAGAATAAAAAATTTCGAAGTCAAACCGAATCCCCAAAGTGACCATGCAATACTAACCTTGGAAGTCTCACTAAACCATCAACAATGTTCCCCAGTAATAATAGCCAATGCATTGACCCAGGAAAATATCAATATGGATAAAGTAAACGGATACTCAATAAAATGGGGAAGGATAAACCCAGAGGAACTCACCAAAGAGTTGATAAAATCAGTCTATCCCCAAATCAAAATTTGTTTGGACATAGCAACAAAGGACGAGGAGCTTCTAAATAACTTTGCCCAAATAATGGACAAACTAAAGGTTTTACTCACAGCAAAACTAAAATCCGGTCCATCCCGGCCAAAAGGCTGGTTCAACAAAGAGTGTACTAAGGCTCATACAAAATTGAAGCTAGCCTTAAACAAAAATGAAAGGGACCCCCGCACAATAGCTACCCTCAGAAGTGAGTATCACAAAATAAGGAAAAAGAGGAAAGAGGAACTGAAGCAAGCGCTGTGGCATGAACTCCACACCAGTGCCCAAGAAAAAAACCCTCAAGCCTTCTGGAGAATTATAAGAACTCCTTTCTTGGCAGACGACATGAGCCCAAAAATCGAAGCTGCTATAGACGCTACAACTTGGGTATCACATTTTACCATCATCTTCCAAAAACCAGCCTCTGATCAAGAGACGGAAGAGGAGGAAAAAACATTCCTACCATACCCCATAGACATAAACTTCGAAATTTCTGAGATTCTTGTGGCATTGAACTCAACCAAAAAAGGAAAAGCTCCAGGGCCGGACGGAGTCCCGGCAGACTTTTTTAAACACCAAACAGAACTTTGGGCACCGATTTTAACAAGGGTCTGCTCCGCAACGGCAAAATTAGGAATTCTGGAGTCATGGACAAGGTCCATCATGGTGCCGATATTTAAAAAAGGTAACCGCATGGACCCCGCCTGCTATCGCCCAATTTCTTTGCTGGACTCACTGGGGAAAATAGCAGGAAGAGTGATTTTAGAAAGACTTCAGGACTGGGCGGAAGAGAGAGGCATCTTATCCGACCTTCAATTTGGATTTAGAAAAGGACTAGGTACTGTGGAGCAAGCCCTAAATCTATCGATAATCCTCGGAAAATATGTGCACGCAAAGAAAGCAAAACTTTACATGACTTACGTAGATCTGTCTGCGGCTTTCGACTGCGTTTCCCATACAAAATTGTGGTCCCTTTTAGCACAGATGGGGGTAGATCCATCACTCCTGAACTTTTTAAGGGAACTCTATTCCAACCCATCCGCAAGAGTCCGCTACGGGACAAAGGGGGAACTGACGGCGTCTTTTAGAGTAGAGCGTGGGGTCAGACAAGGATGTGTCCTGGCACCCTTCCTTTTCTCCCTCTATACCAACAACTTGGAGGTTGAGCTCCTGAAGGGTGCCCGTGACCTTCCATTGGCCAAACATCGCCCGATCCCCGCTCTGCTCTACGCGGACGACGCCGTCCTCCTTGCACAAACCCCCCGTGAACTCCAAAGGTCCCTTAATAGATATTCACAGTTCATGGGAACCCTTGACCTTCATATAAACGTAAAAAAGACTTTCGTAATGAAGGCTGGGGTTGGGAGGAAACAGCAAAATTCTATCTACCTTGACAGCCAAAAAATAGATTCTACAAATGAATACTGCTAACTGGGAGTCATGATAGATAATAAACTCTCCTGGAAACCAGCAGTAGAAGCCAGAAAACATTGTTTTAAAAGAGCATTAGCCGCATTGGTGTCGTTTACACAAAAACTAGGAAAACGTCCGCCCAGGGAATTGATAACCATATACAAAGCCAAATGTCAATCTACAGCTTTATATGGAGCAGGTCTATGGGGCCACACGGATGTCACCTCTCTGCAAATTGCAGAAAATAAGTTTTTCAGATTTCTTTTATCCGCCCCCAAAAGTTCTTCGACTTACGCCTGCCATTTAGAACTGGGGGCACCATATATCGAAGATCTTGCTAAAATACAACCACTCCTCCTTTGGCGACGTATCTGGGCGTCAGATAAAAACGACATTACAAAAACAATACTGACGGATGCAATGTCTCTGGACTACGTTTTAAAAATTAAATGGCTGGCCTATATCCGGACCTTTCTCTCTGACCTTGGAATAGGAAAATATTATTCAAATCCCGAAAAAATTGGAGAACTCTCAAAAAATAACTTAAAAAGACGAGCCCTGGACCATCTGGGTAATCTGAGACTACAAATAGAAGCTGGGAAGCAGTCGGTGCAGCACGCAATAATGGTTCAATCTACTCTTTTAATGCAGCCCTATTTAAACCTTGACATTGGCACCTTTGACCGATTTCTCCTGATAAGATTCAGACTGAACATATTTCACAAATTGGTAGCTTTTCCAACGCCAAACGTTTGGGACCCAAATCCACTTCCATGTCCATGCGATGGGAAATCAAGACAAACCACCCTTCATACTGTTCTGTTCTGTAAATTTTATCAGGAACACCGTAAACTTTGGTTACTAACTCTTTTAAAATCTTGGGGTCTTAGACAATGCCGAGTAGCCATGTTGAACCTGCAGCTTCTGGATACCGAACCCACATGTTACCATGTTCTTAACTTTCTGAAATGTATATACGGACACAGGAAAAACCTCTGATTATAATAGCACTGTATAAATTACCGAAACTCCTTCTCGCTGTTTTTAAGTAATCTGTAATCATATCGCACTGAAGATTTTTTATCTGTACTGCTTTTATGGATCCTTAAAAAAAATCCGAATAAAGTTTACTATTATTATTATTAGCTGGAGGTTACTTCACAGGTACAGAGCTGGAGTGCAATTGAAAGGGAGGCCTTTGCTGTGGTCTGGGCACTGAAGAAGCTGAGACCATACCTGTTTGGGACCTCCTTCTGGGTTCAGGCAGATTACAGGCCCCTCACATGGCTCATGCAAAAGAGAGGTTAAAAGCACAAATTGTTAAGGTAGTCCATCTACCTACAGAAAATGACTTTATCTTGGAACACCGTCCAGGGTCAGACCACACCAATAATGATTGTCTATCCAGTTTCTTCCGCCTTATTGATGGGAACTCGCAAAGGGTTGCATAATTCTACTCACTTTCAGCTGCAGGGACACATGTTAGACTAGTCAGACTCAGGGTGGTCTTCCTCCAACCTTTTTGCCCCCTTCTAAAAAAATGTCACCCTCGTTCTTCCTGGCCTTAGGACCCTATGCACTTTACCACAGCTAACCAGTGCTAAAGTACTCATGCTCTTTCCCTCTAAACATGGTACCATTGACTTATACCCCATTGGAATATTTATTTTAATTGTAAGTCCCTTGGATTGCGGCACTATGTTTGCCCAGGCCTGTAAATTAAATGGTACTAGTGGACCTGACTACAAGAGGGGGACAGGGGGCTTTTTCCTCTCTCACAAGAGAGGGAGGTCCAGCATAAGTGCGCCAGATCCTAAATTCAAAACGAAAGTTATGCTGTTCCTTAAGGATAGGGTGTCAGAGTCAGGGAGGTTGTGATCAACTTAACCCTAAGGAGTTTAGAGTTGGAGATCCAAGTATTGGATTGTAATGCCCTCACACACAATTTCAGGTGTCATGCTTCATCATCTGAGCTGCTCATCTTTGGGTCAGCGGTGCAATAGCCAATGAGCTCCCTGTAGTAGGGGCACTTTGGCAAGGATCTTTTTCCATTCGCCGTATGGTGAAGTGTGAGGGTGAGGGATCAGAACTGTGTAGATGTATACGTTTTGAGAAGTGATTTTAAAATAGGGTTAGGAGTGCCAGGAAAGCCAAACTTTATTCTAGGAGTCTCCTACCCTAAGTGAAAAACAAGCAAAGAGGCGCTCTCCCAAGCTTAATGTCTTGGGTTGTAGCGTCCCTACTGATAAGTGAAGGTCAACATGTTTCTCGCTTTGAGTATATTCTACTTGCGATTCTTCAGGACCAGAGAGGTAAGTCTAGCTACACTTTAAAATTTGGTGACATGGAATCATACTCACGTCAACCAAGTATCTACCTGTTAGTGTACCTGTTTAGACCGGATCGAGAGAAGGAAGAAGCAGTTTGTCAGGAGAGCATAAAACAAGGGGTCAGAGTACTGACGGGGACTATTTTTTTAAAGTAAGCCCTGACGAAGAGCCAGGTAGGCTTGAAATGCATTGGGTATTTAAAATCCATGTTAAGTTCAAAAAGTGATTGATGTGGATGTACCTCTGTATAAAGCCTGGATTGGCATACAATTGGTATATGAAGATGATAATAAAGACTACAGATTCAAACATACTGTCTCCATTGTGATGAAAAGGTAAGAGTATATGGATTAAGAATTGGACAATGATACAGTTATAATGAGTTTACATTGGAGGACTTGGATAAAAGTAATATATTGGCGGGATCAATGCCCACTTTTTGCAGTGCGACTGCGGGAGCGCAAGAGGTGTGCTCTTTCTTTAATACATGAGTATTGACTGTGGTTTGGGTGATCCACGGACACAGGACGGACCCATTCACATATATGTTTTGAACATTGGAGCAACTTAAAGGAAAGGAGTGCAAGCTCTATATACATGTTTATGTTCAGAAAGTTGGCATTTTCCCGCCTTATCCATTTAATGCCTGTAGCCTGTGTCTGATCACATGACTGGGTGTAGCTTACTGTTAGGCTTTGTGTATTTCTCCTAGACAGCTATACAAAATAGGGAGCTTAGGTGTGTCTGGATTGGCATCACAGGCAGGATGGGAGGGAGGAGCTGGGCATAGTCCTGCTTACTCTTGAATAGGAAGTGTCCTGCCTCAACACAAAGGGCTGCATACCCCCCATAGTTAGTCTGGCATCGGGGGAAACAGAATGCCAGGGGACTTCAAAGTGAAACCTTCAGCAACTTCTCTCTCCGTGTATAAATACTGGACCTAAGACCTGTGGATACTCTGCCAGCAAGAACAGCTGCTGTTCTCCTAAAGGACTGCCACTCTGCTGGACTCCTGCTTTGCTGTGCCTCCTGTCCTCTTGCCTTGGTGAGAAGAACTGGACTTGCATCTCTTGAGCACAGAACTCAGAGTGACTCCAAGGGCTAGTTGATTGGCCTCTTAATCTGAAGCCTCAGGGACATAACAGGCTTCCAACAACCTTGCATCTGCATGTGGACTCTGCCATCTGTGAGTCTACCCTATCAAATTGTGCCAATCCAGTCCTGGACCCTTGCAAGTGGGTGTAAAATGCTTACCAGCATCTATGAATCCAGCAAAACCGACACATCTCCTCTGGTGTGCAGCGCAACCCCGAGCAGAACCAACACATTGCTGCTGCTGCATGGATTGGACCCGTTGCAATGACCCACATCAACACTGCAGACTGCATTTCTGTAGTAAATTACTTCTCTACTGTTCTCCACTGGATAGAATGTAGCATGACATCATAGAATGCCTGGGTATCTCTCTGGCTCACAGTGTCAGTTGGTCAACTCAGGCTGAGCTGCTTGGAGCTTGCTCCTGGTGGGGTTTTACCTATACTTCCTATCTTCTCCTACTTACCTATCCTAGAAGGAATCTACAATAAAGGATTATCTAACATACACAGTTGGACTCTGCATCTTCCTTTACCACAACTTGGCGACGATTGTGAACCTACGCGTGGAGTAAGGAGAAAGGACGACCAAGGAATTAAAGGACAAGCAACATAAGACTTTAAGGACTTTTAAAACTTCAATTGAAACTAAAAGGTAACGCCTCAGCTAACCCCACCAGTGTCCTGCACCATCTGGACAGCCTGCACCCTGCGCGGTTGCCTTTCATTACTGAGGAGTCTGTGGTCACCCGGAGGAAGTGAACAATCTCTCTAGAAACAAGCATCTCATAGGCGCAACAGGTGTGTACACCGTGTGGTGTTCTCTTGTTTCTTTTAAGCCCCTATTTGCTTGGAAGTGTTGTGACCTTACTGCACGCTTTGCCTGCATCCTCAGTAAATTGCCGATCTGCCTGGTGTTGGGATGTGTTTCTGGCAGCGTATGGGAGTGTACTTCATCAGCGGCTTTATTAAGGTCTGATTGTGTACTTCAACGGCGGTGGTGTATTTTAAGGAAAAGAAGGACTTAGTGTTACTTTCCTTTAATGAACACCTTTTAATGTGCATTTGGTGTGGTGCAGCGTCATTGACGGCGTTAAATGGACTTGAGGAAAAGTGGCATCATTAGCAGTGAGCATCAGTATCCTTCTTTTCAGGCAAGCTACAGCTACAAATGACAGACTGAGCACTTTGTAAATGTGTTTTAGAGTTGGCGCTTTTATAGAGACAGTGACAGCACCAAACGGTTCTCGAGAACTTTCCTGGAGGAACTAGCTGTGCGAGTGTTTGGTGGCATGAAGAGCATTCTTTGGTGAGCACTAGGACATATGTGCGGGGTCAGAGACTGAGTAATTTTTGTGTGTTGAGCATATTTCGTTTTGCCGCTTTGGATTCATAAAGTGGGCCCCCCAACATTGCAAATTGAAGCTCATTGTTTAAATTCAAAATCCTTTCACCCGCATCTCACCGTTCTCTTAAGTGCCGTGTGAAAGCAGGGTGAATTCTGCATGAGTAGAGTGTGCAGATTCATCAGTGGATGCTTGTACTAGCCAGAGACACCAAACAAAGTGCATCTTTTCAGTTCCATGTTGTGGAGGAAGTAATGTCGCCAACTTTGCTCGACATAAAATCTGCTGAATATAAACCTAATAAACTTGAGTGTCAGGGGCGCCAAGTGTACACTTTGCACCTGGTCTGCATCCAGCTTTAAAGACTGATCACATCTAGGCAATAAAATCCGACCAGGACAGCTGCGTCATAAACAGTGTTGGAGACTGGACTTCTCTGTATGCTTTAAGAACAAGCCAATTCAACAAGAAATAAGAGACATATAAAATCTCCTGGACATTCAAGACATAAAAAATGCTTCCTTTAAATTATAATATGGTAAGGTTCTGGAAACGAATAAATTCCTTTTGTTTACGTGCCACTCACAAGCACAGTTAAGGACGACTCACAGTACTGGCACAGAGAAGCATGACAGAGTCCAGAACAGTGGCAGGGAGTCTAGAGACGCCAAAACTGGAACAGAGAGTTCTGAACCGGGACAGTGAGCAAAGAAGACTCCAGAACCAGAACAGAGTGTCCAGGACTGAGAAAGTATAAAATTGTGGCAGAGAGTCTGCCGACTCCAAAACTTGAAAAAAAAGGAGCTCTGAACTGGGACAGTGAGCCCAGAAGCAAGTCAGGGAATCTAGGAGAGGATTGAACGATGGAGCGATCATCACAGAGAGGTTCCCAGTAGATTTATGACAAAGGTCTAAAGTCCCGAAACCACAAGGAAAAATTGTGACAGAGGGGTTTCCAGAAGTACCAGGACAAAGGTCCCAGATTCACGACGGAGATTCGTGACAGAGAGGTTCTGAGAGGAACCAGGACTACGGCATCATAACCACAAAAAAAAAGGAAATATAGTAAGGTACTTGAACCAAGACAAAAGTTTCAGATTTTTGCTACCTCAAATGCGTGGTGCCTACACTCAGGGATAAAGATATGACACAAGCAAAGTCTTTACTAGATCAGCACCAGGAACACGATGACCGTTTCAGAGTTACTTAGGAGGGTGGACTGGTCTTGCCTGCTGCAGGTCACATGCTTTTGACAATGGTTGTGATGACTTGTTCATAATAGTAGGGGCAACCTTCCTGGAGCTACATAGAACAAGCAAAGAACCAGTTTCTCATCAGTGACGACTTCGGGAGAGAGACCACTCAACGGTGTTCAAGACCTTTATCTTTGTTTGTTTATCTACAGTAATTACCCATATGTGTAAGAGTGTACCCTTTTCTTTGGAGAGGTGGTGGTGTTTATGGGTAGTCAATGCCCCTTATCTTTTCACATGGTGAGTATCCTGTGATGTACCCTACTTTGGGGAGGTGGGGGTGTTTGTGGGTAGTCAATGCTCCATACCTTTTCACAGTGTGAGTATTTTGTGGTGTACCCTACTTAGGGGAGGTTGTGTGGTTTCCCACGGTCAGTACCCATGTGGTGTACATGTATTACTCTATCCCTACTTTGGGGAGGTGGTGGTGTTTGTGGGTAGTCAATGCCCAATGTGATGTACATGTATTACTTTATGGTGAGTATCTTGCCATGGGGAGGTTTGTGTGTCAGTACCACATATCTTTTCACATGGTGAGTATCCTGTGGTGTACCTTACTTTGGGGAGGTGGTGGTGTTTGTGGGTAGTCAATGCCCCATGTGATGTACATGCATTACTCTATGGTGAGTTTCTTGCCATGGGGAGGTTTGTGTTGTGCCCTACTTAGGGGAGGTTGTTCAATTTTTCAGGGTGATTGCCCTGAGGTGTACCCTAATTTGGGAAGGTTGTGTTCTTTCCGGGGTGTGTACCCAGTGGTGTACCCTTATCAGGGGAGGTTGTGTTATTTTCAAGGGTTAGTACCCTGCGCTGTTCCCTATTTTACTCCACTTAAAGGAGGTTGTATTGTTTGTGGGTAGTCAATGCCCCATATAAGTTCCCAGGGTGAGTATCCTGCTGTGTACCCTTCTAGGTTTATCTTACTTAGGTGAGGGTGTGTTTTTTGTGGGTAGTTTATGCCTGCATAAGGTTCGTACCCTGTGGTGTACCCTTATCAGGGGAGGTTGTGTTATTTTCAAGGGTTAGTACCCTGCGATCTTCTCTATTTTACTCCACTTAAAGGAGGTTGTGTTGTTTGTGGGTAGTCAATGCCCCATATCAGTTCCCAGGGTGGGTATCCTGTTGTGTTTATCCTACTTAGGGGACCTTTCTTTGGGTATGTTGTGTTCTCCTAAGGGTCTGTGTCTACACCCACCTTTGTTTACCAGGGTGCCTACCCTGTGGTGTATCCATGTGTGGGGAGGTTGTGGGCGTGACCACCCTTCTTTGTTGCTTTGTTTTTTTTTATCTAAACCACGTTTTGTTTCCCTAAGGGAGGGGGATGGGGCATGTAGTACTAATGTCTAGCATCTTATTGTATTTCTTATACGATATTTCTGATACCTCGTGTAGTACATAATTAGATTTGTGTATCTCATTATTGTATTTTTATGTAAATGTTGTATTGGAGGTATCTTACTTATCTTTCTCTCTATTTCTGCTGTCATTCCCTAAGGTAGGAGGATGTGTAGTAAATTACTTCTCTACTGTTCTCCACTGGATAGAATGTAGCATGACATCATAGAATGCCTGGGTATCTCTCTGGCTCACAGTGTCAGTTGGTCAACTCAGGCTGAGCTGCTTGGAGCTTGCTCCTGGTGGGGTTTTACCTATGCTTCCTATCTTCTCCTACTTAGCTATCCTAGAAGGAATCTACAATAAAGGATTATCTAACATATACAGTTGGGCTGTGCATCTTCCTTTACAACAATTTCCTTCAGATCCAGTGCTGCGCATCGCATCCTCAGTTCAGGCCCTCGCATCGAAAGCAGCCTCCATGATGAACTCTGCATCACAGCCTCACAGGACTTCAGAACTGACCCCATCGCCCTGACTGCGCACTGCATCCTCAACGCTGCACTTCACTTCACAAGCCTTTCGACAGGATCTTTGCCTCTGATGCAACAGGCCCTCACACCGCTGCCTTACCTCATCTCATAAGCGATGCATCTCTTTGGCTGCGTGTGGCATCTTCGATGTAGATGCACGCAACACTCCATAAACCTGGATTGAAGCCATTTTTGTTCAGCTTGCCTAACTAGGTCCCTATAGCTGGCCCATGCTCCACTGCAGTCTGCCTGAACTAGTGACTTTGTTCCAGTCCAGGTAGACCAGATATCAACAGTTGGTGTTTTATCCCTTATGACGCTTTTTTAACAAAAAACTTTAAAATGTAATATCTTTGGCTCTACTAGTTAGATTATTGTTGTTTTGGGCTTGTTTTATTTATTAAACATTACTATTTTTTCCAACTCTATTGTGAATTAATTTTGTGGTGTTTTTTCACAGTGTTACTGTTTGAAGTGATTCAAAAATACTTTACACATTGCCTCTGAATTAAGCCTGACTGCTCTGTGCCAATCTACCTGAGGGTGGAGCACCCTTGTGTCTCTGAAAAACTCCAACTCGATTCTTGATTCGATTTCATTATTTTTGTCACATTGAACACATAAGCACTTAAGCACTTTGTTTTTTTTAATGAATCAATCATTATTCCACATAAGGTTTTCAAACTATCAAAACTTACTAGTTTTACTTTTTCTTTGAATACTTTGCATACATGCCTTGAAATTGTTAAACTAAGACACAACACAACAAGAAGCCCAAATGGCCAGTTGCATCATATAATTCTAAAATGCATGCGATTATGAACAGCTTTTATAAATGTTTCCCTCACTCCACTTCCATAGAGCCTAAATGTGACAGAAAGTTGTCACTTAAGTGAAACTTACCTAGTGAGAAGGTGACGGGATCTTGTCAAGAAGAAAATACGAGATGTCCTTGAAACTAAGATACAAATATATGAACACACTGCTGAAATCATTAATTTTCTAAAATCACACTTCCTGTTGCCAACTTTAAAAGGGAGTCTATGCTTTACTATGAAATGCGAGAAATGTCGAAATGCATTATCTAGAATTAAATAGCTACTAGGCTTACCAGAGCCATGAGATTTAGCTTGTATATTGAGGCTAAACAGCTCTTCAGATGATTAAAAACCAACATCCACATTTTATTACAAGATATACCAATGCACAACGCTGTGATATACACGTTCTAGGGAACATCAGGATGGTAGCAATAGGAAATCATATTTATGATTCCACAAGATGCATAACATAAGTATTTTGCCAGAGAAATTAATGTAAACATGCTGGCCCACATTTATGAGACCGATGCATTGCTGCAGTGAGGCAGCGAGGCAACAGAAAAACTTGAACTGCAGTATGTCATTTTCAAATGCCTCAGATGTGCTGTATTTACATTATTATTAAACAAAACAGAGCCACCCAATAATCCTGAGAGGACTGGGTATAATACTTGAGAAAATTACAATTTGTCCCCATGGGAATCACTTAAAAACTTTTCATAAGTCCTTCATTAGTCACAACAGTGATCTATCATTCAATAAATGCAAGGAAAATACAGTTTTTTACTGTTATTTATTCTTTATAGATTATTTTCTTTATCAAAAGCATATAAAATGGCAACGTAAATACTACTCTGTATACTGATTTCGTTTCTAGTAGTATGTAACACCTTTTGTTTTTAAACACGGAACAACAAAATGCCATGTAGAGAGGAATATATCTCAATCAATTTCATTCATTATAACAACACAAAAAAGTGGTATGAGTGACAACAAAAATGTGTTAAGCGTCGACGTTTTGGTCCCTCGTCGGTTTATAAATTCCATAGGACCATGGTCAGGACAAGTTGCACAAATATATCTACAAATAAATACAAAAATCAGTAATACACTCCTTGCATCAATGGTATCGTCTATTCACCCAAAAGGGAACAAAGGGAAAACAAGCCAACGACATGCACCCTACATGTGACTAAAAGTGTACAAACAACACCACACCAAAACATGACAACCAGTGCACTGTGTGGTTCTTACTACCTATATTAAATATTAAAAAGATTTTTCTTACCAGAGACCTCCAGCTGGAGGTTCTCAGCACTAAAAGGACAGTAGTGTCCAAATATCTACAAAATAGGAATGAATACCAGCATAAGGCTTGTGTCAAAACATAAATAAATCCGTGCCTGAAATGAAATAAAACCCTTCAACACTATACTCACAATAACAGCTTCAGTCAGTCAAGCGTGTTATTCCATACAAATATGTCTATTAGCCCTGTATCAAAAAAAGGGGGTCAATATCAATTACCCTCTTCATTCCGAATATTTTACACCCAAAGATGTTGTACACCAAAAAATGTGCCCAGCAACCCTCGAGTATGAAGGTGGAATACTCACAGCCAGAACAAATCAGGGGCAAGTAATACCTGCAATTAAGAAAGCCAGTTAGCGATTTAAAGCCCATTGCGCCGAGTTCCCTAACTAAACCACTGTACTACCGGTGATGTGAGTTACTTCCAACCGCGTAGCTCACACTTACTTAGTGTTACACTGTACAAGCGCTAATTTAAATTAAACCCAGCCGCGCAGCTCACACTTACTTTGATTTACACGGTGCTGCGTCTAAGTTCCTCTCTATTCGTTAGTGCAAGAATGCCAAGCCCGGCACTCAGTATACATAGACCTTTGCCCTTAGCAGCGTCATGACGTCAGACGCATGCTCTGTATCGGTATGCTACGGGTCGGTCTAAATACAATGTATTCATCATAAAAGCCTACATGGTAAATGTAACAACATTTCTATTGCTCAAATAACCAAAATTTAGTTGCATTGAAAGCCCACGAATCTCAAGCGTCATATGTCGGGCTTACTGCACAACTCCGGCGGCCATCTTGGAACGGGGTCCCACTGTGTACCAACCATCACTCATATCCTCAATGGGTTTCAAAACCACTTGTGTTTTTCAAAGCGGCGCCACACTTATAGATCAAATTACCAGATATAACTTCGGCAGAAGCCCACTGGTCTCGGGCTTCATGTATCAGACCCATAGCAAATCTCCGGCGGCCATCTTAGAATAGGGCAGATCTAATATTCTAACTAATAGCCAACCATCGCTCATACCCAGACAATGGCCACAGTCATGTCATATTATAACATACGAACCAAAGTGTATGGCAGATCCAATATTCTAACTCCTAGCCAACCACCACTCATACCCAGACAATGGCCACAGTCATGTCATATTATAAGGTGAATCAGACCCATCAATGGCAATACAAATCAAGTTCTATACTTAGAGACCAAAGATGAGCTATAATGTAGCCACTGTATGCCATTCGATTAAGGAGTTTAACCCCTTGTCAACCCTGTCTCATGTCCAGATCCATTTATTCTCCCTTAGGGTGAGGAGACGATCAACATTGTGATAACGTTTTGTTCAATTT
>NW_028240709.1:0-61000 GCF_964263255.1 Lissotriton vulgaris | reverse complement strand
ATTTTCCACATTTCTGAAGCATGACGTAATGGGGGGGTGTTATCTCTTTTGTCGAAAATCAGCCGTTTTTGCTCGAACATTAAATGCCTCCAAATGGTATTTAATTAACTTCCTGAGCCCCTGGAAGCATGAAAATCACTTTAAACATGCTAATTTTAGCTCTAACACTGATGATCCACCTACAAATGTGAACTGACGTTCAAAAATAAAACATTTGAAAACGGACCATTTTCCACATTTCTGAAGCATGACGTAATGGGGGGGTGTTATCTCTTTTGTCGAAAATCAGCCGTTTTTGCTCGAACATTAAATGCCTCCAAATGGTATTTAATTAACTTCCCGAGCCCCTGGAAGCATGAAAATCACTTTAAACATGCTAATTTTAGCTCTAACACTGATGATCCACCTACAAATGTGAACTGACGTTCAAAAATAAAACATTTGAAAACGGACCATTTTCCACATTTCTGAAGCATGACGTAATGGGGGGGTGTTATCTCTTTTGTCGAAAATCAGCCGTTTTTGCTCGAACATTAAATGCCTCCAAATGGTATTTAATTAACTTCCCGAGCCCCTGGAAGCATGAAAATCACTTTAAACATGCTAATTTTAGCTCTAACACTGATGATCCACCTACAAATGTGAACTGACGTTCAAAAATAAAACATTTGAAAACGGACCATTTTCCACATTTCTGAAGCATGACGTAATGGGGGGGTGTTATCTCTTTTGTCGAAAATCAGCCGTTTTTGCTCTAACATTAAATGCCTCCAAATGGTATTTAATTAACTTCCCGGGGTGAAGAAACCCTTTTTGAGAACTCAGAGTGAGTAAATTGGCCATTTTCGTGCACTTTTAACCATTCCATAAATCTTGTGTTTTGGGCCCCTGGAAGCATGAAAATCACTTTAAACATGCTAATTTTAGCTCTAACACTGATGATCCACCTACAAATGTGAACTGACGTTCAAAAATAAAACATTTGAAAACGGACCATTTTCCACATTTCTGAAGCATGACGTAATGGGGGGGTGTTATCTCTTTTGTCGAAAATCAGCCGTTTTTGCTCTAACATTAAATGCCTCCAAATGGTATTTAATTAACTTCCCGGGGTGAAGAAACCCTTTTTGAGAACTCAGAGTGAGTAAATTGGCCATTTTCATGCACTTTTAACCATTCCATAAATCTTGTGTTTTGGGCCCCTGGAAGCATGAAAATCACTTTAAACATGCTAATTTTAGCTCTAACACTGATGATCCACCTACAAATGTGAACTGACGTTCAAAAATAAAACATTTGAAAACGGACCATTTTCCACATTTCTGAAGCATGACGTAATGGGGGGGTGTTATCTCTTTTGTCGAAAATCAGCCGTTTTTGCTCGAACATTAAATGCCTCCAAATGGTATTTAATTAACTTCCCGAACCCCTGGAAGCATGAAAATCACTTTAAACATGCTAATTTTAGCTCTAACACTGATGATCCACATACAAATGTGAACTGACGTTCAAAAATAAAACATTTGAAAACGGACCATTTTCCACATTTCTGAAGCATGACGTAATGGGGGGGTGTTATCTCTTTTGTCGAAAATCAGCCGTTTTTGCTCTAACATTAAATGCCTCCAAATGGTATTTAATTAACTTCCCGGGGTGAAGAAACACTTTTTGAGAACTCAGAGTGAGTAAATTGGCCATTTTCATGCACTTTTAACCATTCCATAATTCTTGTGTTTTGGGCCCCTGGAAGCATGAAAATCACTTTAAACATGCTAATTTTAGCTCTAACACTGATGATCCACCTACAAATGTGAACTGACGTTCAAAAATAAAACATTTGAAAACGGACCATTTTCCACATTTCTGAAGCATGACGTAATGGGGGGGTGTTATCTCTTTTGTCGAAAATCAGCCGTTTTTGCTCTAACATTAAATGCCTCCAAATGGTATTTAATTAACTTCCCGGGGTGAAGAAACCCTTTTTGAGAACTCAGAGTGAGTAAATTGGCCATTTTCATGCACTTTTAACCATTCCATAAATCTTGTGTTTTGGGCCCCTGGAAGCATGAAAATCACTTTAAACATGCTAATTTTAGCTCTAACACTGATGATCCACCTACAAATGTGAACTGACGTTCAAAAATAAAACATTTGAAAACGGACCATTTTCCACATTTCTGAAGCATGACGTAATGGGGGGGTGTTATCTCTTTTGTCGAAAATCAGCCGTTTTTGCTCTAACATTAAATGCCTCCAAATGGTATTTAATTAACTTCCCGGGGTGAAGAAACCCTTTTTGAGAACTCAGAGTGAGTAAATTGGCCATTTTCATGCACTTTTAACCATTCCATAAATCTTGTGTTTTGGGCCCCTGGAAGCATGAAAATCACTTTAAACATGCTAATTTTAGCTCTAACACTGATGATCCACCTACAAATGTGAACTGACGTTCAAAAATAAAACATTTGAAAACGGACCATTTTCCACATTTCTGAAGCATGACGTAATGGGGGGGTGTTATCTCTTTTGTCGAAAATCAGCCGTTTTTGCTCAAACATTAAATGCCTCCAAATGGTATTTAATTAACTTCCCGAACCCCTGGAAGCATGAAAATCACTTTAAACATGCTAATTTTAGCTCTAACACTGATGATCCACATACAAATGTGAACTGACGTTCAAAAATAAAACATTTGAAAACGGACCATTTTCCACATTTCTGAAGCATGACGTAATGGGGGGGTGTTATCTCTTTTGTCGAAAATCAGCCGTTTTTGCTCTAACATTAAATGCCTCCAAATGGTATTTAATTAACTTCCCGGGGTGAAGAAACCCTTTTTGAGAACTCAGAGTGAGTAAATTGGCCATTTTCATGCACTTTTAACCATTCCATAAATCTTGTGTTTTGGGCCCCTGGAAGCATGAAAATCACTTTAAACATGCTAATTTTAGCTCTAACACTGATGATCCACCTACAAATGTGAACTGACGTTCAAAAATAAAACATTTGAAAACGGACCATTTTCCACATTTCTGAAGCATGACGTAATGGGGGGGTGTTATCTCTTTTGTCGAAAATCAGCCGTTTTTGCTCGAACATTAAATGCCTCCAAATGGTATTTAATTAACTTCCCGAGCCCCTGGAAGCATGAAAATCACTTTAAACATGCTAATTTTAGCTCTAACACTGATGATCCACCTACAAATGTGAACTGACGTTCAAAAATAAAACATTTGAAAACGGACCATTTTCCACATTTCTGAAGCATGACGTAATGGGGGGGTGTTATCTCTTTTGTGGAAAATCAGCCGTTTTTGCTCTAACATTAAATGCCTCCAAATGGTATTTAATTAACTTCCCGAGCCCCTGGAAGCATGAAAATCACTTTAAACATGCTAATTTTAGCTCTAACACTGATGATCCACCTACAAATGTGAACTGACGTTCAAAAATAAAACATTTGAAAACGGACCATTTTCCACATTTCTGAAGCATGACGTAATGGGGGGGTGTTATCTCTTTTGTCGAAAATCAGCCATTTTTGCTCGAACATTAAATGCCTCCAAATGGTATTTATTTCACTTCCCGAGCCCCTGGAAGCATGAAAATCACTTTAAACATGCTAATTTTAGCTCTAACACTGATGATCCACCTACAAATGTGAACTGACGTTCAAAAATAAAACATTTGAAAACGGACCATTTTCCACATTTCTGAAGCATGACGTAATGGGGGTGTGTTATCTCTTTTGTCGAAAATCAGCCGTTTTTGCTCTAACATTAAATGCCTCCAAATGGTATTTAATTAACTTCCCGGGGTGAAGAAACCCTTTTTGAGAACTCAGAGTGAGTAAATTGGCCATTTTCATGCACTTTTAACCATTCCATAAATCTTGTGTTTTGGGCCCCTGGAAGCATGAAAATCACTTTAAACATGCTAATTTTAGCTCTAACACTGATGATCCACCTACAAATGTGAACTGACGTTCAAAAATAAAACATTTGAAAACGGACCATTTTCCACATTTCTGAAGCATGACGTAATGGGGGGGTGTTATCTCTTTTGTCGAAAATCAGCCGTTTTTGCTCTAACATTAAATGCCTCCAAATGGTATTTAATTAACTTCCCGGGGTGAAGAAACCCTTTTTGAGAACTCAGAGTGAGTAAATTGGCCATTTTCATGCACTTTTAACCATTCCATAAATCTTGTGTTTTGGGCCCCTGGAAGCATGAAAATCACTTTAAACATGCTAATTTTAGCTCTAACACTGATGATCCACCTACAAATGTGAACTGACGTTCAAAAATAAAACATTTGAAAACGGACCATTTTCCACATTTCTGAAGCATGACGTAATGGGGGGGTGTTATCTCTTTTGTCGAAAATCAGCCGTTTTTGCTCGAACATTAAATGCCTCCAAATGGTATTTAATTAACTTCCCGAACCCCTGGAAGCATGAAAATCACTTTAAACATGCTAATTTTAGCTCTAACACTGATGATCCACATACAAATGTGAACTGACGTTCAAAAATAAAACATTTGAAAACGGACCATTTTCCACATTTCTGAAGCATGACGTAATGGGGGGGGTGTTATCTCTTTTGTCGAAAATCAGCCGTTTTTGCTCTAACATTAAATGCCTCCAAATGGTATTTAATTAACTTCCCGGGGTGAAGAAACCCTTTTTGAGAACTCAGAGTGAGTAAATTGGCCATTTTCATGCACTTTTAACCATTCCATAATTCTTGTGTTTTGGGCCCCTGGAAGCATGAAAATCACTTTAAACATGCTAATTTTAGCTCTAACACTGATGATCCACCTACAAATGTGAACTGACGTTCAAAAATAAAACATTTGAAAACGGACCATTTTCCACATTTCTGAAGCATGACGTAATGGGGGGGTGTTATCTCTTTTGTCGAAAATCAGCCGTTTTTGCTCTAACATTAAATGCCTCCAAATGGTATTTAATTAACTTCCCGGGGTGAAGAAACCCTTTTTGAGAACTCAGAGTGAGTAAATTGGCCATTTTCATGCACTTTTAACCATTCCATAAATCTTGTGTTTTGGGCCCCTGGAAGCATGAAAATCACTTTAAACATGCTAATTTTAGCTCTAACACTGATGATCCACCTACAAATGTGAACTGACGTTCAAAAATAAAACATTTGAAAACGGACCATTTTCCACATTTCTGAAGCATGACGTAATGGGGGGGTGTTATCTCTTTTGTCGAAAATCAGCCGTTTTTGCTCTAACATTAAATGCCTCCAAATGGTATTTAATTAACTTCCCGGGGTGAAGAAACCCTTTTTGAGAACTCAGAGTGAGTAAATTGGCCATTTTCATGCACTTTTAACCATTCCATAAATCTTGTGTTTTGGGCCCCTGGAAGCATGAAAATCACTTTAAACATGCTAATTTTAGCTCTAACACTGATGATCCACCTACAAATGTGAACTGACGTTCAAAAATAAAACATTTGAAAACGGACCATTTTCCACATTTCTGAAGCATGACGTAATGGGGGGGTGTTATCTCTTTTGTCGAAAATCAGCCGTTTTTGCTCGAACATTAAATGCCTCCAAATGGTATTTAATTAACTTCCCGAACCCCTGGAAGCATGAAAATCACTTTAAACATGCTAATTTTAGCTCTAACACTGATGATCCACATACAAATGTGAACTGACGTTCAAAAATAAAACATTTGAAAACGGACCATTTTCCACATTTCTGAAGCATGACGTAATGGGGGGGTGTTATCTCTTTTGTCGAAAATCAGCCGTTTTTGCTCTAACATTAAATGCCTCCAAATGGTATTTAATTAACTTCCCGGGGTGAAGAAACCCTTTTTGAGAACTCAGAGTGAGTAAATTGGCCATTTTCATGCACTTTTAACCATTCCATAATTCTTGTGTTTTGGGCCCCTGGAAGCATGAAAATCACTTTAAACATGCTAATTTTAGCTCTAACACTGATGATCCACCTACAAATGTGAACTGACGTTCAAAAATAAAACATTTGAAAACGGACCATTTTCCACATTTCTGAAGCATGACGTAATGGGGGGGTGTTATCTCTTTTGTCGAAAATCAGCCGTTTTTGCTCGAACATTAAATGCCTCCAAATGGTATTTAATTAACTTCCCGAGCCCCTGGAAGCATGAAAATCACTTTAAACATGCTAATTTTAGCTCTAACACTGATGATCCACCTACAAATGTGAACTGACGTTCAAAAATAAAACATTTGAAAACGGACCATTTTCCACATTTCTGAAGCATGACGTAATGGGGGGGTGTTATCTCTTTTGTCGAAAATCAGCCGTTTTTGCTCTAACATTAAATGCCTCCAAATGGTATTTAATTAACTTCCCGAGCCCCTGGAAGCATGAAAATCACTTTAAACATGCTAATTTTAGCTCTAACACTGATGATCCACCTACAAATGTGAACTGACGTTCAAAAATAAAACATTTGAAAACGGACCATTTTCCACATTTCTGAAGCATGACGTAATGGGGGGGTGTTATCTCTTTTGTCGAAAATCAGCCGTTTTTGCTCGAACATTAAATGCCTCCAAATGGTATTTATTTCACTTCCTGAGCCCCTGGAAGCATGAAAATCACTTTAAACATGCTAATTTTAGCTCTAACACTGATGATCCACCTACAAATGTGAACTGACGTTCAAAAATAAAACATTTGAAAACGGACCATTTTCCACATTTCTGAAGCATGACGTAATGGGGGGGGTGTTATCTCTTTTGTCGAAAATCAGCCGTTTTTGCTCTAACATTAAATGCCTCCAAATGGTATTTAATTAACTTCCCGGGGTGAAGAAACCCTTTTTGAGAACTCAGAGTGAGTAAATTGGCCATTTTCATGCACTTTTAACCATTCCATAAATCTTGTGTTTTGGGCCCCTGGAAGCATGAAAATCACTTTAAACATGCTAATTTTAGCTCTAACACTGATGATCCACCTACAAATGTGAACTGACGTTCAAAAATAAAACATTTGAAAACGGACCATTTTCCACATTTCTGAAGCATGACGTAATGGGGGGGTGTTATCTCTTTTGTCGAAAATCAGCCGTTTTTGCTCGAACATTAAATGCCTCCAAATGGTATTTAATTAACTTCCCGAGCCCCTGGAAGCATGAAAATCACTTTAAACATGCTAATTTTAGCTCTAACACTGATGATCCACCTACAAATGTGAACTGACGTTCAAAAATAAAACATTTGAAAACGGACCATTTTCCACATTTCTGAAGCATGACGTAATGGGGGGGGGTGTTATCTCTTTTGTCGAAAATCAGCCGTTTTTGCTCTAACATTAAATGCCTCCAAATGGTATTTAATTAACTTCCCGGGGTGAAGAAACCCTTTTTGAGAACTCAGAGTGAGTAAATTGGCCATTTTCATGCACTTTTAACCATTCCATAAATCTTGTGTTTTGGGCCCCTGGAAGCATGAAAATCACTTTAAACATGCTAATTTTAGCTCTAACACTGATGATCCACCTACAAATGTGAACTGACGTTCAAAAATAAAACATTTGAAAACGGACAATTTTCCACATTTCTGAAGCATGACGTAATGGGGGGGTGTTATCTCTTTTGTCGAAAATCAGCCGTTTTTGCTCTAACATTAAATGCCTCCAAATGGTATTTAATTAACTTCCCGGGGTGAAGAAACCCTTTTTGAGAACTCAGAGTGAGTAAATTGGCCATTTTCATGCACTTTTAACCATTCCATAAATCTTGTGTTTTGGGCCTCTGGAAGCATGAAAATCACTTTAAACATGCTAATTTTAGCTCTAACACTGATGATCCACCTACAAATGTGAACTGACGTTCAAAAATAAAACATTTGAAAACGGACCATTTTCCACATTTCTGAAGCATGACGTAATGGAGGGGTGTTATCTCTTTTGTCGAAAATCAGCCGTTTTTGCTCGAACATTAAATGCCTCCAAATGGTATTTAATTAACTTCCCGAGCCCCTGGAAGCATGAAAATCACTTTAAACATGCTAATTTTAGCTCTAACACTGATGATCCACCTACAAATGTGAACTGACGTTCAAAAATAAAACATTTGAAAACGGACCATTTTCCACATTTCTGAAGCATGACGTAATGGGGGGGTGTTATCTCTTTTGTCGAAAATCAGCCGTTTTTGCTCTAACATTAAATGCCTCCAAATGGTATTTAATTAACTTCCCGGGGTGAAGAAACCCTTTTTGAGAACTCAGAGTGAGTAAATTGGCCATTTTCATGCACTTTTAACCATTCCATAAATCTTGTGTTTTGGGCCCCTGGAAGCATGAAAATCACTTTAAACATGCTAATTTTAGCTCTAACACTGATGATCCACCTACAAATGTGAACTGACGTTCAAAAATAAAACATTTGAAAACGGACCATTTTCCACATTTCTGAAGCATGACGTAATGGGGGGGTGTTATCTCTTTTGTCGAAAATCAGCCGTTTTTGCTCGAACATTAAATGCCTCCAAATGGTATTTAATTAACTTCCCGAGCCCCTGGAAGCATGAAAATCACTTTAAACATGCTAATTTTAGCTCTAACACTGATGATCCACCTACAATGTGAACTGACGTTCAAAAATAAAAAATTTGAAAACGGACCATTTTCCACATTTCTGAAGCATGACGTAATGGGGGGGTGTTATCTCTTTTGTCGAAAATCAGCCGTTTTTGCTTGAACATTAAATGCCTCCAAATGGTATTTAATTAACTTCCCGAGCCCCTGGAAGCATGAAAATCACTTTAAACATGCTAATTTTAGCTCTAACACTGATGATCCACCTACAAATGTGAACTGACGTTCAAAAATAAAACATTTGAAAACGGACCATTTTCCACATTTCTGAAGCATGACGTAATGGGGGGGTGTTATCTCTTTTGTCGAAAATCAGCCGTTTTTGCTCGAACATTAAATGCCTCCAAATGGTATTTAATTAACTTCCCGAACCCCTGGAAGCATGAAAATCACTTTAAACATGCTAATTTTAGCTCTAACACTGATGATCCACATACAAATGTGAACTGACGTTCAAAAATAAAACATTTGAAAACGGACCATTTTCCACATTTCTGAAGCATGACGTAATGGGGGGGTGTTATCTCTTTTGTCGAAAATCAGCCGTTTTTGCTCTAACATTAAATGCCTCCAAATGGTATTTAATTAACTTCCCGGGGTGAAGAAACCCTTTTTGAGAACTCAGAGTGAGTAAATTGGCCGTTTTCATGCACTTTTAACCATTCCATAAATCTTGTGTTTTGGGCCCCTGGAAGCATGAAAATCACTTTAAACATGCTAATTTTAGCTCTAACACTGATGATCCACCTACAAATGTGAACTGACGTTCAAAAATAAAACATTTGAAAACGGACCATTTTCCACATTTCTGAAGCATGACGTAATGGGGGGGTGTTATCTCTTTTGTCGAAAATCAGCCGTTTTTGCTCGAACATTAAATGCCTCCAAATGGTATTTAATTAACTTCCCGAGCCCCTGGAAGCATGAAAATCACTTTAAACATGCTAATTTTAGCTCTAACACTGATGATCCACCTACAAATGTGAACTGACGTTCAAAAATAAAACATTTGAAAACGGACCATTTTCCACATTTCTGAAGCATGACGTAATGGGGGGGTGTTATCTCTTTTGTCGAAAATCAGCCGTTTTTGCTCGAACATTAAATGCCTCCAAATGGTATTTAATTAACTTCCCGTGCCCCTGGAAGCATGAAAATCACTTTAAACATGCTAATTTTAGCTCTAACACTGATGATCCACCTACAAATGTGAACTGACGTTCAAAAATAAAACATTTGAAAACGGACCATTTTCCACATTTCTGAAGCATGACGTAATGGGGGGGTGTTATCTCTTTTGTCGAAAATCAGCCATTTTTGCTCGAACATTAAATGCCTCCAAATGGTATTTATTTCACTTCCCGAGCCCCTGGAAGCATGAAAATCACTTTAAACATGCTAATTTTAGCTCTAACACTGATGATCCACCTACAAATGTGAACTGACGTTCAAAAATAAAACATTTGAAAACGGACCATTTTCCACATTTCTGAAGCATGACGTAATGGGGGGGTGTTATCTCTTTTGTCGAAAATCAGCCGTTTTTGCTCTAACATTAAATGCCTCCAAATGGTATTTAATTAACTTCCCGGGGTGAAGAAACCCTTTTTGAGAACTCAGAGTGAGTAAATTGGCCATTTTCATGCACTTTTAACCATTCCATAAATCTTGTGTTTTGGGCCCCTGGAAGCATGAAAATCACTTTAAACATGCTAATTTTAGCTCTAACACTGATGATCCACCTACAAATGTGAACTGACGTTCAAAAATAAAACATTTGAAAACGGACCATTTTCCACATTTCTGAAGCATGACGTAATGGGGGGGGTGTTATCTCTTTTGTCGAAAATCAGCCGTTTTTGCTCTAACATTAAATGCCTCCAAATGGTATTTAATTAACTTCCCGGGGTGAAGAAACCCTTTTTGAGAACTCAGAGTGAGTAAATTGGCCATTTTCATGCACTTTTAACCATTCCATAAATCTTGTGTTTTGGGCCCCTGGAAGCATGAAAATCACTTCAAACATGCTAATTTTAGCTCTAACACTGATGATCCACCTACAAATGTGAACTGACGTTCAAAAATAAAACATTTGAAAACGGACCATTTTCCACATTTCTGAAGCATGACGTAATGGGGGGGTGTTATCTCTTTTGTCGAAAATCAGCCGTTTTGCTCGAACATTAAATGCCTCCAAATGGTATTTAATTAACTTCCCGAGCCCCTGGAAGCATGAAAATCACTTTAAACATGCTAATTTTAGCTCTAACACTGATGATCCACCTACAATGTGAACTGACGTTCAAAAATAAAAAATTTGAAAACTGACCATTTTCCACATTTCTGAAGCATGACGTAATGGGGGGGTGTTATCTCTTTTGTCGAAAATCAGCCGTTTTTGCTTGAACATTAAATGCCTCCAAATGGTATTTAATTAACTTCCCGAGCCCCTGGAAGCATGAAAATCACTTTAAACATGCTAATTTTAGCTCTAACACTGATGATCCACCTACAAATGTGAACTGACGTTCAAAAATAAAACATTTGAAAACGGACCATTTTCCACATTTCTGAAGCATGACGTAATGGGGGGGTGTTATCTCTTTTGTCGAAAATCAGCCGTTTTTGCTCGAACATTAAATGCCTCCAAATGGTATTTAATTAACTTCCCGAACCCCTGGAAGCATGAAAATCACTTTAAACATGCTAATTTTAGCTCTAACACTGATGATCCACATACAAATGTGAACTGACGTTCAAAAATAAAACATTTGAAAACGGACCATTTTCCACATTTCTGAAGCATGACGTAATGGGGGGGTGTTATCTCTTTTGTCGAAAATCAGCCGTTTTTGCTCTAACATTAAATGCCTCCAAATGGTATTTAATTAACTTCCCGGGGTGAAGAAACCCTTTTTGAGAACTCAGAGTGAGTAAATTGGCCATTTTCATGCACTTTTAACCATTCCATAAATCTTGTGTTTTGGGCCCCTGGAAGCATGAAAATCACTTTAAACATGCTAATTTTAGCTCTAACACTGATGATCCACCTACAAATGTGAACTGACGTTCAAAAATAAAACATTTGAAAACGGACCATTTTCCACATTTCTGAAGCATGACGTAATGGGGGGGTGTTATCTCTTTTGTCGAAAATCAGCCGTTTTTGCTCGAACATTAAATGCCTCCAAATGGTATTTAATTAACTTCCCGAGCCCCTGGAAGCATGAAAATCACTTTAAACATGCTAATTTTAGCTCTAACACTGATGATCCACCTACAAATGTGAACTGACGTTCAAAAATAAAACATTTGAAAACGGACCATTTTCCACATTTCTGAAGCATGACGTAATGGGGGGGTGTTATCTCTTTTGTGGAAAATCAGCCGTTTTTGCTCTAACATTAAATGCCTCCAAATGGTATTTAATTAACTTCCCGAGCCCCTGGAAGCATGAAAATCACTTTAAACATGCTAATTTTAGCTCTAACACTGATGATCCACCTACAAATGTGAACTGACGTTCAAAAATAAAACATTTGAAAACGGACCATTTTCCACATTTCTGAAGCATGACGTAATGGGGGGGTGTTATCTCTTTTGTCGAAAATCAGCCATTTTTGCTCGAACATTAAATGCCTCCAAATGGTATTTATTTCACTTCCTGAGCCCCTGGAAGCATGAAAATCACTTTAAACATGCTAATTTTAGCTCTAACACTGATGATCCACCTACAAATGTGAACTGACGTTCAAAAATAAAACATTTGAAAACGGACCATTTTCCACATTTCTGAAGCATGACGTAATGGGGGGGTGTTATCTCTTTTGTCGAAAATCAGCCGTTTTTGCTCTAACATTAAATGCCTCCAAATGGTATTTAATTAACTTCCCGGGGTGAAGAAACCCTTTTTGAGAACTCAGAGTGAGTAAATTGGCCATTTTCATGCACTTTTAACCATTCCATAAATCTTGTGTTTTGGGCCCCTGGAAGCATGAAAATCACTTTAAACATGCTAATTTTAGCTCTAACACTGATGATCCACCTACAAATGTGAACTGACGTTCAAAAATAAAACATTTGAAAACGGACCATTTTCCACATTTCTGAAGCATGACGTAATGGGGGGGTGTTATCTCTTTTGTCGAAAATCAGCCGTTTTTGCTCTAACATTAAATGCCTCCAAATGGTATTTAATTAACTTCCCGGGGTGAAGAAACCCTTTTTGAGAACTCAGAGTGAGTAAATTGGCCATTTTCATGCACTTTTAACCATTCCATAAATCTTGTGTTTTGGGCCCCTGGAAGCATGAAAATCACTTCAAACATGCTAATTTTAGCTCTAACACTGATGATCCACCTACAAATGTGAACTGACGTTCAAAAATAAAACATTTGAAAACGGACCATTTTCCACATTTCTGAAGCATGACGTAATGGGGGGGTGTTATCTCTTTTGTCGAAAATCAGCCGTTTTTGCTCGAACATTAAATGCCTCCAAATGGTATTTAATTAACTTCCCGAACCCCTGGAAGCATGAAAATCACTTTAAACATGCTAATTTTAGCTCTAACACTGATGATCCACATACAAATGTGAACTGACGTTCAAAAATAAAACATTTGAAAACGGACCATTTTCCACATTTCTGAAGCATGACGTAATGGGGGGGTGTTATCTCTTTTGTCGAAAATCAGCCATTTTTGCTCTAACATTAAATGCCTCCAAATGGTATTTAATTAACTTCCCGGGGTGAAGAAACCCTTTTTGAGAACTCAGAGTGAGTAAATTGGCCATTTTCATGCACTTTTAACCATTCCATAAATCTTGTGTTTTGGGCCCCTGGAAGCATGAAAATCACTTTAAACATGCTAATTTTAGCTCTAACACTGATGATCCACCTACAAATGTGAACTGACGTTCAAAAATAAAACATTTGAAAACGGACCATTTTCCACATTTCTGAAGCATGACGTAATGGGGGGGTGTTATCTCTTTTGTCGAAAATCAGCCGTTTTTGCTCGAACATTAAATGCCTCCAAATGGTATTTAATTAACTTCCCGAGCCCCTGGAAGCATGAAAATCACTTTAAACATGCTAATTTTAGCTCTAACACTGATGATCCACCTACAAATGTGAACTGACGTTCAAAAATAAAACATTTGAAAACGGACCATTTTCCACATTTCTGAAGCATGACGTAATGGGGGGGTGTTATCTCTTTTGTCGAAAATCAGCCGTTTTTGCTCGAACATTAAATGCCTCCAAATGGTATTTAATTAACTTCCCGAGCCCCTGGAAGCATGAAAATCACTTTAAACATGCTAATTTTAGCTCTAACACTGATGATCCACCTACAAATGTGAACTGACGTTCAAAAATAAAACATTTGAAAACGGACCATTTTCCACATTTCTGAAGCATGACGTAATGGGGGGTGTTATCTCTTTTGTCGAAAATCAGCCGTTTTTGCTCGAACATTAAATGCCTCCAAATGGTATTTATTTCACTTCCCGAGCCCCTGGAAGCATGAAAATCACTTTAAACATGCTAATTTTAGCTCTAACACTGATGATCCACCTACAAATGTGAACTGACGTTCAAAAATAAAACATTTGAAAACGGACCATTTTCCACATTTCTGAAGCATGACGTAATGGGGGGGTGTTATCTCTTTTGTCGAAAATCAGCCGTTTTTGCTCTAACATTAAATGCCTCCAAATGGTATTTAATTAACTTCCCGGGGTGAAGAAACCCTTTTTGAGAACTCAGAGTGAGTAAATTGGCCATTTTCATGCACTTTTAACCATTCCATAAATCTTGTGTTTTGGGCCCCTGGAAGCATGAAAATCACTTTAAACATGCTAATTTTAGCTCTAACACTGATGATCCACCTACAAATGTGACCTGACGTTCAAAAATAAAACATTTGAAAACGGACCATTTTCCACATTTCTGAAGCATGACGTAATGGGGGGGTGTTATCTCTTTTGTCGAAAATCAGCCGTTTTTGCTCTAACATTAAATGCCTCCAAATGGTATTTAATTAACTTCCCGGGGTGAAGAAACCCTTTTTGAGAACTCAGAGTGAGTAAATTGGCCATTTTCATGCACTTTTAACCATTCCATAAATCTTGTGTTTTGGGCCCCTGGAAGCATGAAAATCACTTTAAACATGCTAATTTTAGCTCTAACACTGATGATCCACCTACAAATGTGAACTGACGTTCAAAAATAAAACATTTGAAAACGGACCATTTTCCACATTTCTGAAGCATGACGTAATGGGGGGGTGTTATCTCTTTTGTCGAAAATCAGCCGTTTTTGCTCGAACATTAAATGCCTCCAAATGGTATTTAATTAACTTCCCGAGCCCCTGGAAGCATGAAAATCACTTTAAACATGCTAATTTTAGCTCTAACACTGATGATCCACCTACAAATGTGAACTGACGTTCAAAAATAAAACATTTGAAAACGGACCATTTTCCACATTTCTGAAGCATGACGTAATGGGGGGGGTGTTATCTCTTTTGTCGAAAATCAGCCGTTTTTGCTCTAACATTAAATGCCTCCAAATGGTATTTAATTAACTTCCCGGGGTGAAGAAACCCTTTTTGAGAACTCAGAGTGAGTAAATTGGCCATTTTCATGCACTTTTAACCATTCCATAAATCTTGTGTTTTGGGCCCCTGGAAGCATGAAAATCACTTTAAACATGCTAATTTTAGCTCTAACACTGATGATCCACCTACAAATGTGAACTGACGTTCAAAAATAAAACATTTGAAAACGGACAATTTTCCACATTTCTGAAGCATGACGTAATGGGGGGGTGTTATCTCTTTTGTCGAAAATCAGCCGTTTTTGCTCTAACATTAAATGCCTCCAAATGGTATTTAATTAACTTCCCGGGGTGAAGAAACCCTTTTTGAGAACTCAGAGTGAGTAAATTGGCCATTTTCATGCACTTTTAACCATTCCATAAATCTTGTGTTTTGGGCCCCTGGAAGCATGAAAATCACTTTAAACATGCTAATTTTAGCTCTAACACTGATGATCCACCTACAAATGTGAACTGACGTTCAAAAATAAAACATTTGAAAACGGACCATTTTCCACATTTCTGAAGCATGACGTAATGGGGGGGTGTTATCTCTTTTGTCGAAAATCAGCCGTTTTTGCCCGAACATTAAATGCCTCCAAATGGTATTTAATTAACTTCCCGAGCCCCTGGAAGCATGAAAATCACTTTAAACATGCTAATTTTAGCTCTAACACTGATGATCCACCTACAAATGTGAACTGACGTTCAAAAATAAAACATTTGAAAACGGACCATTTTCCACATTCTGAAGCATGACGTAATGGGGGGGTGTTATCTCTTTTGTCGAAAATCAGCCGTTTTTGCTCTAACATTAAATGCCTCCAAATGGTATTTAATTAACTTCCCGGGGTGAAGAAACCCTTTTTGAGAACTCAGAGTGAGTAAATTAGCCATTTTCATGCACTTTTAACCATTCCATAAATCTTGTGTTTTGGGCCCCTGGAAGCATGAAAATCACTTTAAACATGCTAATTTTAGCTCTAACACTGATGATCCACCTACAAATGTGAACTGACGTTCAAAAATAAAACATTTGAAAACGGACCATTTTCCACATTTCTGAAGCATGACGTAATGGGGGGGTGTTATCTCTTTTGTCGAAAATCAGCCGTTTTTGCTCGAACATTAAATGCCTCCAAATGGTATTTAATTAACTTCCCGAGCCCCTGGAAGCATGAAAATCACTTTAAACATGCTAATTTTAGCTCTAACACTGATGATCCACCTACAAATGTGAACTGACGTTCAAAAATAAAACATTTGAAAATGGACCATTTTCCACATTTCTGAAGCATGACGTAATGGGGGGGTGTTATCTCTTTTGTCGAAAATCAGCCGTTTTTGCTCGAACATTAAATGCCTCCAAATGGTATTTAATTAACTTCCCGAGCCCCTGGAAGCATGAAAATCACTTTAAACATGCTAATTTTAGCTCTAACACTGATGATCCACCTACAAATGTGAACTGACGTTCAAAAATAAAACATTTGAAAACGGACCATTTTCCACATTTCTGAAGCATGACGTAATGGGGGGGTGTTATCTCTTTTGTCGAAAATCAGCCGTTTTTGCTCGAACATTAAATGCCTCCAAATGGTATTTATTTCACTTCCCGAGCCCCTGGAAGCATGAAAATCACTTTAAACATGCTAATTTTAGCTCTAACACTGATGATCCACCTACAAATGTGAACTGACGTTCAAAAATAAAACATTTGAAAACGGACCATTTTCCACATTTCTGAAGCATGACGTAATGGGGGGGGTGTTATCTCTTTTGTCGAAAATCAGCCGTTTTTGCTCTAACATTAAATGCCTCCAAATGGTATTTAATTAACTTCCCGGGGTGAAGAAACCCTTTTTGAGAACTCAGAGTGAGTAAATTGGCCATTTTCATGCACTTTTAACCATTCCATAAATCTTGTGTTTTGGGCCCCTGGAAGCATGAAAATCACTTTAAACATGCTAATTTTAGCTCTAACACTGATGATCCACCTACAAATGTGACCTGACGTTCAAAAATAAAACATTTGAAAACGGACCATTTTCCACATTTCTGAAGCATGACGTAATGGGGGGGTGTTATCTCTTTTGTCGAAAATCAGCCGTTTTTGCTCTAACATTAAATGCCTCCAAATGGTATTTAATTAACTTCCCGGGGTGAAGAAACCCTTTTTGAGAACTCAGAGTGAGTAAATTGGCCATTTTCATGCACTTTTAACCATTCCATAAATCTTGTGTTTTGGGCCCCTGGAAGCATGAAAATCACTTTAAACATGCTAATTTTAGCTCTAACACTGATGATCCACCTACAAATGTGAACTGACGTTCAAAAATAAAACATTTGAAAACGGACCATTTTCCACATTTCTGAAGCATGACGTAATGGGGGGGTGTTATCTCTTTTGTCGAAAATCAGCCGTTTTTGCTCGAACATTAAATGCCTCCAAATGGTATTTAATTAACTTCCCGAGCCCCTGGAAGCATGAAAATCACTTTAAACATGCTAATTTTAGCTCTAACACTGATGATCCACCTACAAATGTGAACTGACGTTCAAAAATAAAACATTTGAAAACGGACCATTTTCCACATTTCTGAAGCATGACGTAATGGGGGGGGGTGTTATCTCTTTTGTCGAAAATCAGCCGTTTTTGCTCTAACATTAAATGCCTCCAAATGGTATTTAATTAACTTCCCGGGGTGAAGAAACCCTTTTTGAGAACTCAGAGTGAGTAAATTGGCCATTTTCATGCACTTTTAACCATTCCATAAATCTTGTGTTTTGGGCCCCTGGAAGCATGAAAATCACTTTAAACATGCTAATTTTAGCTCTAACACTGATGATCCACCTACAAATGTGAACTGACGTTCAAAAATAAAACATTTGAAAACGGACAATTTTCCACATTTCTGAAGCATGACGTAATGGGGGGGTGTTATCTCTTTTGTCGAAAATCAGCCGTTTTTGCTCTAACATTAAATGCCTCCAAATGGTATTTAATTAACTTCCCGGGGTGAAGAAACCCTTTTTGAGAACTCAGAGTGAGTAAATTGGCCATTTTCATGCACTTTTAACCATTCCATAAATCTTGTGTTTTGGGCCCCTGGAAGCATGAAAATCACTTTAAACATGCTAATTTTAGCTCTAACACTGATGATCCACCTACAAATGTGAACTGACGTTCAAAAATAAAACATTTGAAAACGGACCATTTTCCACATTTCTGAAGCATGACGTAATGGGGGGGTGTTATCTCTTTTGTCGAAAATCAGCCGTTTTTGCCCGAACATTAAATGCCTCCAAATGGTATTTAATTAACTTCCCGAGCCCCTGGAAGCATGAAAATCACTTTAAACATGCTAATTTTAGCTCTAACACTGATGATCCACCTACAAATGTGAACTGACGTTCAAAAATAAAACATTTGAAAACGGACCATTTTCCACATTCTGAAGCATGACGTAATGGGGGGGTGTTATCTCTTTTGTCGAAAATCAGCCGTTTTTGCTCTAACATTAAATGCCTCCAAATGGTATTTAATTAACTTCCCGGGGTGAAGAAACCCTTTTTGAGAACTCAGAGTGAGTAAATTGGCCATTTTCATGCACTTTTAACCATTCCATAAATCTTGTGTTTTGGGCCCCTGGAAGCATGAAAATCACTTTAAACATGCTAATTTTAGCTCTAACACTGATGATCCACCTACAAATGTGAACTGACGTTCAAAAATAAAACATTTGAAAACGGACCATTTTCCACATTTCTGAAGCATGACGTAATGGGGGGGTGTTATCTCTTTTGTCGAAAATCAGCCGTTTTTGCTCGAACATTAAATGCCTCCAAATGGTATTTAATTAACTTCCCGAGCCCCTGGAAGCATGAAAATCACTTTAAACATGCTAATTTTAGCTCTAACACTGATGATCCATCTACAATGTGAACTGACGTTCAAAAATAAAAAATTTGAAAACGGACCATTTTCCACATTTCTGAAGCATGACGTAATGGGGGGGTGTTATCTCTTTTGTCGAAAATCAGCCGTTTTTGCTTGAACATTAAATCCCTCCAAATGGTATTTAATTAACTTCCCGAGCCCCTGGAAGCATGAAAATCACTTTAAACATGCTAATTTTAGCTCTAACACTGATGATCCACCTACAAATGTGAACTGACGTTCAAAAATAAAACATTTGAAAACGGACCATTTTCCACATTTCTGAAGCATGACGTAATGGGGTGGTGTTATCTCTTTTGTCAAAAATCAGCCGTTTTTGCTCGAACATTAAATGCCTCCAAATGGTATTTAATTAACTTCCCGAACCCCTGGAAGCATGAAAATCACTTTAAACATGCTAATTTTAGCTCTAACACTGATGATCCACATACAAATGTGAACTGACGTTCAAAAATAAAACATTTGAAAACGGACCATTTTCCACATTTCTGAAGCATGACGTAATGGGGGGGTGTTATCTCTTTTGTCGAAAATCAGCCGTTTTTGCTCTAACATTAAATGCCTCCAAATGGTATTTAATTAACTTCCCGGGGTGAAGAAACCCTTTTTGAGAACTCAGAGTGAGTAAATTGGCCATTTTCATGCACTTTTAACCATTCCATAAATCTTGTGTTTTGGGCCCCTGGAAGCATGAAAATCACTTTAAACATGCTAATTTTAGCTCTAACACTGATGATCCACCTACAAATGTGAACTGACGTTCAAAAATAAAACATTTGAAAACGGACCATTTTCCACATTTCTGAAGCATGACGTAATGGGGGGGTGTTATCTCTTTTGTCGAAAATCAGCCGTTTTTGCTCTAACATTAAATGCCTCCAAATGGTATTTAATTAACTTCCCGGGGTGAAGAAACCCTTTTTGAGAACTCAGAGTGAGTAAATTGGCCATTTTCATGCACTTTTAACCATTCCATAAATCTTGTGTTTTGGGCCCCTGGAAGCATGAAAATCACTTTAAACATGCTAATTTTAGCTCTAACACTGATGATCCACCTACAAATGTGAACTGACGTTCAAAAATAAAACATTTGAAAACGGACCATTTTCCACATTTCTGAAGCATGACGTAATGGGGGGGTGTTATCTCTTTTGTCGAAAATCAGCCGTTTTTGCTCGAACATTAAATGCCTCCAAATGGTATTTAATTAACTTCCCGAACCCCTGGAAGCATGAAAATCACTTTAAACATGCTAATTTTAGCTCTAACACTGATGATCCACCTACAATGTGAACTGACGTTCAAAAATAAAAAATTTGAAAACGGACCATTTTCCACATTTCTGAAGCATGACGTAATGGGGGGGTGTTATCTCTTTTGTCGAAAATCAGCCGTTTTTGCTTGAACATTAAATGCCTCCAAATGGTATTTAATTAACTTCCCGAGCCCCTGGAAGCATGAAAATCACTTTAAACATGCTAATTTTAGCTCTAACACTGATGATCCACCTACAAATGTGAACTGACGTTCAAAAATAAAACATTTGAAAACGGACCATTTTCCACATTTCTGAAGCATGACGTAATGGGTGGGTGTTATCTCTTTTGTCGAAAATCAGCCGTTTTTGCTCGAACATTAAATGCCTCCAAATGGTATTTAATTAACTTCCCGAACCCCTGGAAGCATGAAAATCACTTTAAACATGCTAATTTTAGCTCTAACACTGATGATCCACATACAAATGTGAACTGACGTTCAAAAATAAAACATTTGAAAACGGACCATTTTCCACATTTCTGAAGCATGACGTAATGGGGGGGTGTTATCTCTTTTGTCGAAAATCAGCCGTTTTTGCTCTAACATTAAATGCCTCCAAATGGTATTTAATTAACTTCCCGGGGTGAAGAAACCCTTTTTGAGAACTCAGAGTGAGTAAATTGGCCATTTTCATGCACTTTTAACCATTCCATAAATCTTGTGTTTTGGGCCCCTGGAAGCATGAAAATCACTTTAAACATGCTAATTTTAGCTCTAACACTGATGATCCACCTACAAATGTGAACTGACGTTCAAAAATAAAACATTTGAAAACGGACCATTTTCCACATTTCTGAAGCATGACGTAATGGGGGGGTGTTATCTCTTTTGTCGAAAATCAGCCGTTTTGCTCGAACATTAAATGCCTCCAAATGGTATTTAATTAACTTCCCGAGCCCCTGGAAGCATGAAAATCACTTTAAACATGCTAATTTTAGCTCTAACACTGATGATCCACCTACAAATGTGAACTGACGTTCAAAAATAAAACATTTGAAAACGGACCATTTTCCACATTTCTGAAGCATGACGTAATGGGGGGTGTTATCTCTTTTGTCGAAAATCAGCCATTTTTGCTCGAACATTAAATGCCTCCAAATGGTATTTATTTCACTTCCCGAGCCCCTGGAAGCATGAAAATCACTTTAAACATGCTAATTTTAGCTCTAACACTGATGATCCACCTACAAATGTGAACTGACGTTCAAAAATAAAACATTTGAAAACGGACCATTTTCCACATTTCTGAAGCATGACGTAATGGGGGGGTGTTATCTCTTTTGTCGAAAATCAGCCGTTTTTGCTCTAACATTAAATGCCTCCAAATGGTATTTAATTAACTTCCCGGGGTGAAGAAACCCTTTTTGAGAACTCAGAGTGAGTAAATTGGCCATTTTCATGCACTTTTAACCATTCCATAAATCTTGTGTTTTGGGCCCCTGGAAGCATGAAAATCACTTTAAACATGCTAATTTTAGCTCTAACACTGATGATCCACCTACAAATGTGAACTGACGTTCAAAAATAAAACATTTGAAAACGGACCATTTTCCACATTTCTGAAGCATGACGTAATGGGGGGGTGTTATCTCTTTTGTCGAAAATCAGCCGTTTTTGCTCTAACATTAAATGCCTCCAAATGGTATTTAATTAACTTCCCGGGGTGAAGAAACCCTTTTTGAGAACTCAGAGTGAGTAAATTGGCCATTTTCATGCACTTTTAACCATTCCATAAATCTTGTGTTTTGGGCCCCTGGAAGCATGAAAATCACTTTAAACATGCTAATTTTAGCTCTAACACTGATGATCCACCTACAAATGTGAACTGACGTTCAAAAATAAAACATTTGAAAACGGACCATTTTCCACATTTCTGAAGCATGACGTAATGGGGGGGTGTTATCTCTTTTGTCGAAAATCAGCCGTTTTTGCTCGAACATTAAATGCCTCCAAATGGTATTTAATTAACTTCCCGAACCCCTGGAAGCATGAAAATCACTTTAAACATGCTAATTTTAGCTCTAACACTGATGATCCACATACAAATGTGAACTGACGTTCAAAAATAAAACATTTGAAAACGGACCATTTTCCACATTTCTGAAGCATGACGTAATGGGGGGGTTTTATCTCTTTTGTTGAAAATCAGCCGTTTTTGCTCTAACATTAAATGCCTCCAAATGGTATTTAATTAACTTCCCGGGGTGAAGAAACCCTTTTTGAGAACTCAGAGTGAGTAAATTGGCCATTTTCATGCACTTTTAACCATTCCATAAATCTTGTGTTTTGGGCCCCTGGAAGCATGAAAATCACTTTAAACATGCTAATTTTAGCTCTAACACTGATGATCCACCTACAAATGTGAACTGACGTTCAAAAATAAAACATTTGAAAACGGACCATTTTCCACATTTCTGAAGCATGACGTAATGGGGGGGTGTTATCTCTTTTGTCGAAAATCAGCCGTTTTTGCTCGAACATTAAATGCCTCCAAATGGTATTTAATTAACTTCCCGAGCCCCTGGAAGCATGAAAATCACTATAAACATGCTAATTTTAGCTCTAACACTGATGATCCACCTACAAATGTGAACTGACGTTCAAAAATAAAACATTTGAAAACGGACCATTTTCCACATTTCTGAAGCATGACGTAATGGGGGGGTGTTATCTCTTTTGTCGAAAATCAGCCGTTTTTGCTCTAACATTAAATGCCTCCAAATGGTATTTAATTAACTTCCCGAGCCCCTGGAAGCATGAAAATCACTTTAAACATGCTAATTTTAGCTCTAACACTGATGATCCACCTACAAATGTGAACTGACGTTCAAAAATAAAACATTTGAAAACGGACCATTTTCCACATTTCTGAAGCATGACGTAATGGGGGGGTGTTATCTCTTTTGTCGAAAATCAGCCGTTTTTGCTCGAACATTAAATGCCTCCAAATGGTATTTAATTAACTTCCCGAACCCCTGGAAGCATGAAAATCACTTTAAACATGCTAATTTTAGCTCTAACACTGATGATCCACATACAAATGTGAACTGACGTTCAAAAATAAAACATTTGAAAACGGACCATTTTCCACATTTCTGAAGCATGACGTAATGGGGGGGTTTTATCTCTTTTGTTGAAAATCAGCCGTTTTTGCTCTAACATTAAATGCCTCCAAATGGTATTTAATTAACTTCCCGGGGTGAAGAAACCCTTTTTGAGAACTCAGAGTGAGTAAATTGGCCATTTTCATGCACTTTTAACCATTCCATAAATCTTGTGTTTTGGGCCCCTGGAAGCATGAAAATCACTTTAAACATGCTAATTTTAGCTCTAACACTGATGATCCACCTACAAATGTGAACTGACGTTCAAAAATAAAACATTTGAAAACGGACCATTTTCCACATTTCTGAAGCATGACGTAATGGGGGGGTGTTATCTCTTTTGTCGAAAATCAGCCGTTTTTGCTCGAACATTAAATGCCTCCAAATGGTATTTAATTAACTTCCCGAGCCCCTGGAAGCATGAAAATCACTATAAACATGCTAATTTTAGCTCTAACACTGATGATCCACCTACAAATGTGAACTGACGTTCAAAAATAAAACATTTGAAAACGGACCATTTTCCACATTTCTGAAGCATGACGTAATGGGGGGGTGTTATCTCTTTTGTCGAAAATCAGCCGTTTTTGCTCTAACATTAAATGCCTCCAAATGGTATTTAATTAACTTCCCGAGCCCCTGGAAGCATGAAAATCACTTTAAACATGCTAATTTTAGCTCTAACACTGATGATCCACCTACAAATATGAACTGACGTTCAAAAATAAAACATTTGAAAACGGACCATTTTCCACATTTCTGAAGCATGACGTAATGGGGGGGTGTTATCTCTTTTGTCGAAAATCAGCCGTTTTTGCTCGAACATTAAATGCCTCCAAATGGTATTTATTTCACTTCCCGAGCCCCTGGAAGCATGAAAATCACTTTAAACATGCTAATTTTAGCTCTAACACTGATGATCCACCTACAAATGTGAACTGACGTTCAAAAATAAAACATTTGAAAACGGACCATTTTCCACATTTCTGAAGCATGACGTAATGGGGGGGTTGTTATCTTTTTTGTCGAAAATCAGCCGTTTTTGCTCTAACATTAAATGCCTCCAAATGGTATTTAATTAACTTCCCGGGGTGAAGAAACCCTTTTTGAGAACTCAGAGTGAGTAAATTGGCCATTTTCATGCACTTTTAACCATTCCATAAATCTTGTGTTTTGGGCCCCTGGAAGCATGAAAATCACTTTAAACATGCTAATTTTAGCTTTAACACTGATGATCCACCTACAAATGTGAACTGACGTTCAAAAATAAAACATTTGAAAACGGACCATTTTCCACATTTCTGAAGCATGACGTAATGGGGGGGTGTTATCTCTTTTGTCGAAAATCAGCCGTTTTTGCTCTAACATTAAATGCCTCCAAATGGTATTTAATTAACTTCCCGGGGTGAAGAAACCCTTTTTGAGAACTCAGAGTGAGTAAATTGGCCATTTTCATGCACTTTTAACCATTCCATAAATCTTGTGTTTTGGGCCCCTGGAAGCATGAAAATCACTTTAAACATGCTAATTTTAGCTCTAACACTGATGATCCACCTACAAATGTGAACTGACGTTCAAAAATAAAACATTTGAAAACGGACCATTTTCCACATTTCTGAAGCATGACGTAATGGGGGGGTGTTATCTCTTTTGTCGAAAATCAGCCGTTTTTGCTCGAACATTAAATGCCTCCAAATGGTATTTAATTAACTTCCCGAGCCCCTGGAAGCATGAAAATCACTTTAAACATGCTAATTTTAGCTCTAACACTGATGATCCACCTACAAATGTGAACTGACGTTCAAAAATAAAACATTTGAAAACGGACCATTTTCCACATTTCTGAAGCATGACGTAATGGGGGGGGGGTGTTATCTCTTTTGTCGAAAATCAGCCGTTTTTGCTCTAACATTAAATGCCTCCAAATGGTATTTAATTAACTTCCCGGGGTGAAGAAACCCTTTTTGAGAACTCAGAGTGAGTAAATTGGCCATTTTCATGCACTTTTAACCATTCCATAAATCTTGTGTTTTGGGCCCCTGGAAGCATGAAAATCACTTTAAACATGCTAATTTTAGCTCTAACACTGATGATCCACCTACAAATGTGAACTGACGTTCAAAAATAAAACATTTGAAAACGGACAATTTTCCACATTTCTGAAGCATGACGTAATGGGGGGGTGTTATCTCTTTTGTCGAAAATCAGCCGTTTTTGCTCTAACATTAAATGCCTCAAAATGGTATTTAATTAACTTCCCGGGGTGAAGAAACCCTTTTTGAGAACTCAGAGTGAGTAAATTGGCCATTTTCATGCACTTTTAACCATTCCATAAATCTTGTGTTTTGGGCCCCTGGAAGCATGAAAATCACTTTAAACATGCTAATTTTAGCTCTAACACTGATGATCCACCTACAAATGTGAACTGACGTTCAAAAATAAAACATTTGAAAACGGACCATTTTCCACATTTCTGAAGCATGACGTAATGGGGGGGTGTTATCTCTTTTGTCGAAAATCAGCCGTTTTTGCTCGAACAATAAATGCCTCCAAATGGTATTTAATTAACTTCCCGAGCCCCTGGAAGCATGAAAATCACTTTAAACATGCTAATTTTAGCTCTAACACTGATGATCCACCTACAAATGTGAACTGACGTTCAAAAATAAAACATTTGAAAACGGACCATTTTCCACATTTCTGAAGCATGACGTAATGGGGGGGTGTTATCTCTTTTGTCGAAAATCAGCCGTTTTTGCTCTAACATTAAATGCCTCCAAATGGTATTTAATTAACTTCCCGGGGTGAAGAAACCCCTTTTGAGAACTCAGAGTGAGTAAATTGGCCATTTTCATGCACTTTTAACCATTCCATAAATCTTGTGTTTTGGGCCCCTGGAAGCATGAAAATCACTTTAAACATGCTAATTTTAGCTCTAACACTGATGATCCACCTACAAATGTGAACTGACGTTCAAAAATAAAACATTTGAAAACGGACCATTTTCCACATTTCTGAAGCATGACGTAATGGGGGGGTGTTATCTCTTTTGTCGAAAATCAGCCGTTTTTGCTCGAACATTAAATGCCTCCAAATGGTATTTAATTAACTTCCCGAGCCCCTGGATGCATGAAAATCACTTTAAACATGGTAATTTTAGCTCTAACACTGATGATCCACCTACAATGTGAACTGACGTTCAAAAATAAAAAATTTGAAAACGGACCATTTTCTACATTTCTGAAGCATGACGTAATGGGGGGGTGTTATCTCTTTTGTCGAAAATCAGCCGTTTTTGCTTGAACATTAAATGCCTCCAAATGGTATTTAATTAACTTCCCGAGCCCCTCAAAGCATGAAAATCACTTTAAACATGCTAATTTTAGCTCTAACACTGATGATCCACCTACAAATGTGAACTGACGTTCAAAAATAAAACATTTGAAAACGGACCATTTTCCACATTTCTGAAGCATGACGTAATGGGGGGGTGTTATCTCTTTTGTCGAAAATCAGCCGTTTTTGCTCGAACATTAAATGCCTCCAAATGGTATTTAATTAACTTCCCGGGGTGAAGAAACCCTTTTTGAGAACTCAGAGTGAGTAAATTGGCCATTTTCATGCACTTTTAACCATTCCATAAATCTTGTGTTTTGGGCCCCTGGAAGCATGAAAATCATTTTAAACATGCTAATTTTAGCTCTAACACTGATGATCCACCTACAAATGTGAACTGACGTTCAAAAATAAAACATTTGAAAATGGACCATTTTCCACATTTCTGAAGCATGACGTAATGGGGGGGTGTTATCTCTTTTGTCGAAAATCAGCCGTTTTTGCTCGAACATTAAATGCCTCCAAATGGTATTTAATTAACTTCCCGAGCCCCTGGAAGCATGAAAATCACTTTAAACATGCTAATTTTAGCTCTAACACTGATGATCCACCTACAATGTGAACTGACGTTCAAAAATAAAAAATTTGAAAACGGACCATTTTCCACATTTCTGAAGCATGACGTAATGGGGGGGTGTTATCTCTTTTGTCGAAAATCAGCCGTTTTTGCTTGAACATTAAATGCCTCCAAATGGTATTTAATTAACTTCCCGAGCCCCTGGAAGCATGAAAATCACTTTAAACATGCTAATTTTAGCTCTAACACTGATGATCCACCTACAAATGTGAACTGACGTTCAAAAATAAAACATTTGAAAACGGACCATTTTCCACATTTCTGAAGCATGACGTAATGGGGGGGTGTTATCTCTTTTGTCGAAAATCAGCCGTTTTTGCTCGAACATTAAATGCCTCCAAATGGTATTTAATTAACTTCCCGAGCCCCTGGAAGCATGAAAATCACTTTAAACATGCTAATTTTAGCTCTAACACTGATGATCCACCTACAAATGTGAACTGACGTTCAAAAATAAAACATTTGAAAACGGACCATTTTCCACATTTCTGAAGCATGACGTAATGGGGGGGTGTTATCTCTTTTGTGGAAAATCAGCCGTTTTTGCTCTAACATTAAATGCCTCCAAATGGTATTTAATTAACTTCCCGAGCCCCTGGAAGCATGAAAATCACTTTAAACATGCTAATTTTAGCTCTAACACTGATGATCCACCTACAAATGTGAACTGACGTTCAAAAATAAAACATTTGAAAACGGACCATTTTCCACATTTCTGAAGCATGACGTAATGGGGGGGTGTTATCTCTTTTGTCGAAAATCAGCCATTTTTGCTCGAACATTAAATGCCTCCAAATGGTATTTATTTCACTTCCCGAGCCCCTGGAAGCATGAAAATCACTTTAAACATGCTAATTTTAGCTCTAACACTGATGATCCACCTACAAATGTGAACTAACGTTCAAAAATAAAACATTTGAAAACGGACCATTTTCCACATTTCTGAAGCATGACGTAATGGGGGGGTGTTATCTCTTTTGTCGAAAATCAGCCGTTTTTGCTCTAACATTAAATGCCTCCAAATGGTATTTAATTAACTTCCCGGGTGAAGAAACCCTTTTTGAGAACTCAGAGTGAGTAAATTGGCCATTTTCATGCACTTTTAACCATTCCATAAATCTTGTGTTTTGGGCCCCTGGAAGCATGAAAATCACTTTAAACATGCTAATTTTAGCTCTAACACTGATGATCCACCTACAAATGTGAACTGACGTTCAAAAATAAAACATTTGAAAACGGACCATTTTCCACATTTCTGAAGCATGACGTAATGGGGGGGTGTTATCTCTTTTGTTGAAAATCAGCCGTTTTTGCTCTAACATTAAATGCCTCCAAATGGTATTTAATTAACTTCCCGGGGTGAAGAAACCCTTTTTGAGAACTCAGAGTGAGTAAATTGGCCATTTTCATGCACTTTTAACCATTCCATAAATCTTGTGTTTTGGGCCCCTGGAAGCATGAAAATCACTTTAAACATGCTAATTTTAGCTCTAACACTGATGATCCACCTACAAATGTGAACTGACGTTCAAAAATAAAACATTTGAAAACGGACCATTTTCCACATTTCTGAAGCATGACGTAATGGGGGGGTGTTATCTCTTTTGTCGAAAATCAGCCGTTTTTGCTCGAACAATAAATGCCTCCAAATGGTATTTAATTAACTTCCCGAGCCCCTGGAAGCATGAAAATCACTTTAAACATGCTAATTTTAGCTCTAACACTGATGATCCACCTACAAATGTGAACTGACGTTCAAAAATAAAACATTTGAAAACGGACCATTTTCCACATTTCTGAAGCATGACGTAATGGGGGGGTGTTATCTCTTTTGTCGAAAATCAGCCGTTTTTGCTCTAACATTAAATGCCTCCAAATGGTATTTAATTAACTTCCCGGGGTGAAGAAACCCCTTTTGAGAACTCAGAGTGAGTAAATTGGCCATTTTCATGCACTTTTAACCATTCCATAAATCTTGTGTTTTGGGCCCCTGGAAGCATGAAAATCACTTTAAACATGCTAATTTTAGCTCTAACACTGATGATCCACCTACAAATGTGAACTGACGTTCAAAAATAAAACATTTGAAAACGGACCATTTTCCACATTTCTGAAGCATGACGTAATGGGGGGGTGTTATCTCTTTTGTCGAAAATCAGCCGTTTTTGCTCGAACATTAAATGCCTCCAAATGGTATTTAATTAACTTCCCGAGCCCCTGGATGCATGAAAATCACTTTAAACATGGTAATTTTAGCTCTAACACTGATGATCCACCTACAATGTGAACTGACGTTCAAAAATAAAAAATTTGAAAACGGACCATTTTCTACATTTCTGAAGCATGACGTAATGGGGGGGTGTTATCTCTTTTGTCGAAAATCAGCCGTTTTTGCTTGAACATTAAATGCCTCCAAATGGTATTTAATTAACTTCCCGAGCCCCTCAAAGCATGAAAATCACTTTAAACATGCTAATTTTAGCTCTAACACTGATGATCCACCTACAAATGTGAACTGACGTTCAAAAATAAAACATTTGAAAACGGACCATTTTCCACATTTCTGAAGCATGACGTAATGGGGGGGTGTTATCTCTTTTGTCGAAAATCAGCCGTTTTTGCTCGAACATTAAATGCCTCCAAATGGTATTTAATTAACTTCCCGGGGTGAAGAAACCCTTTTTGAGAACTCAGAGTGAGTAAATTGGCCATTTTCATGCACTTTTAACCATTCCATAAATCTTGTGTTTTGGGCCCCTGGAAGCATGAAAATCATTTTAAACATGCTAATTTTAGCTCTAACACTGATGATCCACCTACAAATGTGAACTGACGTTCAAAAATAAAACATTTGAAAATGGACCATTTTCCACATTTCTGAAGCATGACGTAATGGGGGGGTGTTATCTCTTTTGTCGAAAATCAGCCGTTTTTGCTCGAACATTAAATGCCTCCAAATGGTATTTAATTAACTTCCCGAGCCCCTGGAAGCATGAAAATCACTTTAAACATGCTAATTTTAGCTCTAACACTGATGATCCACCTACAATGTGAACTGACGTTCAAAAATAAAAAATTTGAAAACGGACCATTTTCCACATTTCTGAAGCATGACGTAATGGGGGGGTGTTATCTCTTTTGTCGAAAATCAGCCGTTTTTGCTTGAACATTAAATGCCTCCAAATGGTATTTAATTAACTTCCCGAGCCCCTGGAAGCATGAAAATCACTTTAAACATGCTAATTTTAGCTCTAACACTGATGATCCACCTACAAATGTGAACTGACGTTCAAAAATAAAACATTTGAAAACGGACCATTTTCCACATTTCTGAAGCATGACGTAATGGGGGGGTGTTATCTCTTTTGTCGAAAATCAGCCGTTTTTGCTCGAACATTAAATGCCTCCAAATGGTATTTAATTAACTTCCCGAGCCCCTGGAAGCATGAAAATCACTTTAAACATGCTAATTTTAGCTCTAACACTGATGATCCACCTACAAATGTGAACTGACGTTCAAAAATAAAACATTTGAAAACGGACCATTTTCCACATTTCTGAAGCATGACGTAATGGGGGGGTGTTATCTCTTTTGTGGAAAATCAGCCGTTTTTGCTCTAACATTAAATGCCTCCAAATGGTATTTAATTAACTTCCCGAGCCCCTGGAAGCATGAAAATCACTTTAAACATGCTAATTTTAGCTCTAACACTGATGATCCACCTACAAATGTGAACTGACGTTCAAAAATAAAACATTTGAAAACGGACCATTTTCCACATTTCTGAAGCATGACGTAATGGGGGGGTGTTATCTCTTTTGTCGAAAATCAGCCATTTTTGCTCGAACATTAAATGCCTCCAAATGGTATTTATTTCACTTCCCGAGCCCCTGGAAGCATGAAAATCACTTTAAACATGCTAATTTTAGCTCTAACACTGATGATCCACCTACAAATGTGAACTAACGTTCAAAAATAAAACATTTGAAAACGGACCATTTTCCACATTTCTGAAGCATGACGTAATGGGGGGGTGTTATCTCTTTTGTCGAAAATCAGCCGTTTTTGCTCTAACATTAAATGCCTCCAAATGGTATTTAATTAACTTCCCGGGTGAAGAAACCCTTTTTGAGAACTCAGAGTGAGTAAATTGGCCATTTTCATGCACTTTTAACCATTCCATAAATCTTGTGTTTTGGGCCCCTGGAAGCATGAAAATCACTTTAAACATGCTAATTTTAGCTCTAACACTGATGATCCACCTACAAATGTGAACTGACGTTCAAAAATAAAACATTTGAAAACGGACCATTTTCCACATTTCTGAAGCATGACGTAATGGGGGGGTGTTATCTCTTTTGTTGAAAATCAGCCGTTTTTGCTCTAACATTAAATGCCTCCAAATGGTATTTAATTAACTTCCCGGGGTGAAGAAACCCTTTTTGAGAACTCAGAGTGAGTAAATTGGCCATTTTCATGCACTTTTAACCATTCCATAAATCTTGTGTTTTGGGCCCCTGGAAGCATGAAAATCACTTTAAACATGCTAATTTTAGCTCTAACACTGATGATCCACCTACAAATGTGAACTGACGTTCAAAAGTAAAACATTTGAAAACGGACCATTTTCCACATTTCTGAAGCATGACGTAATGGGGGGGTGTTATCTCTTTTGTCGAAAATCAGCCGTTTTTGCTCGAACATTAAATGCCTCCAAATGGTATTTAATTAACTTCCCGAACCCCTGGAAGCATGAAAATCACTTTAAACATGCTAATTTTAGCTCTAACACTGATGATCCACATACAAATGTGAACTGACGTTCAAAAATAAAACATTTGAAAACGGACCATTTTCCACATTTCTGAAGCATGACGTAATGGGGGGGTGTTATCTCTTTTGTCGAAAATCAGCCGTTTTTGCTCTAACATTAAATGCCTCCAAATGGTATTTAATTAACTTCCCGAGCCCCTGGAAGCATGAAAATCACTTTAAACATGCTAATTTTAGCTCTAACACTGATGATCCACCTACAAATGTGAACTGACGTTCAAAAATAAAACATTTGAAAACGGACCATTTTCCACATTTCTGAAGCATGACGTAATGGGGGGGTGTTATCTCTTTTGTCGAAAATCAGCCGTTTTTGCTCGAACATTAAATGCCTCCAAATGGTATTTATTTCACTTCCCGAGCCCCTGGAAGCATGAAAATCACTTTAAACATGCTAATTTTAGCTCTAACACTGATGATCCACCTACAAATGTGAACTGACGCTCAAAAATAAAACATTTGAAAACGGACCATTTTCCACATTTCTGAAGCATGACGTAATGGGGGGGTGTTATCTCTTTTGTCGAAAATCAGCCGTTTTTGCTCGAACATTAAATGCCTCCAAATGGTATTTAATTAACTTCCCGAGCCCCTGGAAGCATGAAAATCACTTTAAACATGCTAATTTTAGCTCTAACACTGATGATCCACCTACAAATGTGAACTGACGTTCAAAAATAAAACATTTGAAAACGGACCATTTTCCACATTTCTGAAGCATGACGTAATGGGGGGGGGGTGTTATCTCTTTTGTCGAAAATCAGCCGTTTTTGCTCTAACATTAAATGCCTCCAAATGGTATTTAATTAACTTCCCGGGGTGAAGAAACCCTTTTTGAGAACTCAGAGTGAGTAAATTGGCCATTTTCATGCACTTTTAACCATTCCATAAATCTTGTGTTTTGGGCCCCTGGAAGCATGAAAATCACTTTAAACATGCTAATTTTAGCTCTAACACTGATGATCCACCTACAAATGTGAACTGACGTTCAAAAATAAAACATTTGAAAACGGACAATTTTCCACATTTCTGAAGCATGACGTAATGGGGGGGTGTTATCTCTTTTGTCGAAAATCAGCCGTTTTTGCTCTAACATTAAATGCCTCAAAATGGTATTTAATTAACTTCCCGGGGTGAAGAAACCCTTTTTGAGAACTCAGAGTGAGTAAATTGGCCATTTTCATGCACTTTTAACCATTCCATAAATCTTGTGTTTTGGGCCCCTGGAAGCATGAAAATCACTTTAAACATGCTAATTTTAGCTCTAACACTGATGATCCACCTACAAATGTGAACTGGCGTTCAAAAATAAAACATTTGAAAACGGACCATTTTCCACATTTCTGAAGCATGACGTAATGGGGGGGTGTTATCTCTTTTGTCGAAAATCAGCCGTTTTTGCTCGAACATTAAATACCTCCAAATGGTATTTAATTAACTTCCCGAGCCCCTGGAAGCATGAAAATCACTTTAAACATGCTAATTTTAGCTCTAACACTGATGATCCACCTACAAATGTGAACTGACGTTCAAAAATAAAACATTTGAAAACGGACCATTTTCCACATTTCTGAAGCATGACGTAATGGGGGGGTGTTATCTCTTTTGTCGAAAATCAGCCGTTTTTGCTCTAACATTAAATGCCTCCAAATGGTATTTAATTAACTTCCCGGGGTGAAGAAACCCTTTTTGAGAACTCAGAGTGAGTAAATTGGCCATTTTCATGCACTTTTAACCATTCCATAAATCTTGTGTTTTGGGCCCCTGGAAGCATGAAAATCACTTTAAACATGCTAATTTTAGCTCTAACACTGATGATCCACCTACAAATGTGAACTGACGTTCAAAAATAAAACATTTGAAAACGGACCATTTTCCACATTTCTGAAGCATGACGTAATGGGGGGGTGTTATCTCTTTTGTCGAAAATCAGCCGTTTTTGCTCGAACATTAAATGCCTCCAAATGGTATTTAATTAACTTCCCGAGCCCCTGGAAGCATGAAAATCACTTTAAACATGGTAATTTTAGCTCTAACACTGATGATCCACCTACAATGTGAACTGACGTTCAAAAATAAAAAATTTGAAAACGGACCATTTTCCACATTTCTGAAGCATGACGTAATGGGGGGGTGTTATCTCTTTTGTCGAAAATCAGCCGTTTTTGCTTGAACATTAAATGCCTCCAAATGGTATTTAATTAACTTCCCGAGCCCCTGGAAGCATGAAAATCACTTTAAACATGCTAATTTTAGCTCTAACACTGATGATCCACCTACAAATGTGAACTGACGTTCAAAAATAAAACATTTGAAAACGGACCATTTTCCACATTTCTGAAGCATGACGTAATGGGGGGGTGTTATCTCTTTTGTCGAAAATCAGCCGTTTTTGCTCGAACATTAAATGCCTCCAAATGGTATTTAATTAACTTCCCGGGGTGAAGAAACCCTTTTTGAGAACTCAGAGTGAGTAAATTGGCCATTTTCATGCACTTTTAACCATTCCATAAATCTTGTGTTTTGGGCCCCTGGAAGCATGAAAATCATTTTAAACATGCTAATTTTAGCTCTAACACTGATGATCCACCTACAAATGTGAACTGACGTTCAAAAATAAAACATTTGAAAATGGACCATTTTCCACATTTCTGAAGCATGACGTAATGGGGGGGTGTTATCTCTTTTGTCGAAAATCAGCCGTTTTTGCTCGAACATTAAATGCCTCCAAATGGTATTTAATTAACTTCCCGAGCCCCTGGAAGCATGAAAATCACTTTAAACATGCTAATTTTAGCTCTAACACTGATGATCCACCTACAATGTGAACTGACGTTCAAAAATAAAAAATTTGAAAACGGACCATTTTCCACATTTCTGAAGCATGACGTAATGGGGGGGTGTTATCTCTTTTGTCGAAAATCAGCCGTTTTTGCTTGAACATTAAATGCCTCCAAATGGTATTTAATTAACTTCCCGAGCCCCTGGAAGCATGAAAATCACTTTAAACATGCTAATTTTAGCTCTAACACTGATGATCCACCTACAAATGTGAACTGACGTTCAAAAATAAAACATTTGAAAACGGACCATTTTCCACATTTCTGAAGCATGACGTAATGGGGGGGTGTTATCTCTTTTGTGGAAAATCAGCCGTTTTTGCTCGAACATTAAATGCCTCCAAATGGTATTTAATTAACTTCCCGAACCCCTGGAAGCATGAAAATCACTTTAAACATGCTAATTTTAGCTCTAACACTGATGATCCACATACAAATGTGAACTGACGTTCAAAAATAAAACATTTGAAAACGGACCATTTTCCACATTTCTGAAGCATGACGTAATGGGGGGGTGTTATCTCTTTTGTCGAAAATCAGCCGTTTTTGCTCTAACATTAAATGCCTCCAAATGGTATTTAATTAACTTCCCGGGGTGAAGAAACCCTTTTTGAGAACTCAGAGTGAGTAAATTGGCCATTTTCATGCACTTTTAACCATTCCATAAATCTTGTGTTTTGGGCCCCTGGAAGCATGAAAATCACTTTAAACATGCTAATTTTAGCTCTAACACTGATGATCCACCTACAAATGTGAACTGACGTTCAAAAATAAAACATTTGAAAACGGACCATTTTCCACATTTCTGAAGCATGACGTAATGGGGGGGTGTTATCTCTTTTGTCGAAAATCAGCCGTTTTTGCTCGAACATTAAATGCCTCCAAATGGTATTTAATTAACTTCCCGAGCCCCTGGAAGCATGAAAATCACTTTAAACATGCTAATTTTAGCTCTAACACTGATGATCCACCTACAAATGTGAACTGACGTTCAAAAATAAAACATTTGAAAACGGACCATTTTCCACATTTCTGAAGCATGACGTAATGGGGGGGTGTTATCTCTTTTGTGGAAAATCAGCCGTTTTTGCTCTAACATTAAATGCCTCCAAATGGTATTTAATTAACTTCCCGAGCCCCTGGAAGCATGAAAATCACTTTAAACATGCTAATTTTAGCTCTAACACTGATGATCCACCTACAAATGTGAACTGACGTTCAAAAATAAAACATTTGAAAACGGACCATTTTCCACATTTCTGAAGCATGACGTAATGGGGGGGTGTTATCTCTTTTGTCGAAAATCAGCCATTTTTGCTCGAACATTAAATGCCTCCAAATGGTATTTATTTCACTTCCCGAGCCCCTGGAAGCATGAAAATCACTTTAAACATGCTAATTTTAGCTCTAACACTGATGATCCACCTACAAATGTGAACTAACGTTCAAAAATAAAACATTTGAAAACGGACCATTTTCCACATTTCTGAAGCATGACGTAATGGGGGGGTGTTATCTCTTTTGTCGAAAATCAGCCGTTTTTGCTCTAACATTAAATGCCTCCAAATGGTATTTAATTAACTTCCCGGGTGAAGAAACCCTTTTTGAGAACTCAGAGTGAGTAAATTGGCCATTTTCATGCACTTTTAACCATTCCATAAATCTTGTGTTTTGGGCCCCTGGAAGCATGAAAATCACTTTAAACATGCTAATTTTAGCTCTAACACTGATGATCCACCTACAAATGTGAACTGACGTTCAAAAATAAAACATTTGAAAACTGACCATTTTCCACATTTCTGAAGCATGACGTAATGGGGGGGTGTTATCTCTTTTGTTGAAAATCAGCCGTTTTTGCTCTAACATTAAATGCCTCCAAATGGTATTTAATTAACTTCCCTGGGTGAAGAAACCCTTTTTGAGAACTCAGAGTGAGTAAATTGGCCATTTTCATGCACTTTTAACCATTCCATAAATCTTGTGTTTTGGGCCCCTGGAAGCATGAAAATCACTTTAAACATGCTAATTTTAGCTCTAACACTGATGATCCACCTACAAATGTGAACTGACGTTCAAAAGTAAAACATTTGAAAACGGACCATTTTCCACATTTCTGAAGCATGACGTAATGGGGGGGTGTTATCTCTTTTGTCGAAAATCAGCCGTTTTTGCTCGAACATTAAATGCCTCCAAATGGTATTTAATTAACTTCCCGAACCCCTGGAAGCATGAAAATCACTTTAAACATGCTAATTTTAGCTCTAACACTGATGATCCACATACAAATGTGAACTGACGTTCAAAAATAAAACATTTGAAAACGGACCATTTTCCACATTTCTGAAGCATGACGTAATGGGGGGGTGTTATCTCTTTTGTCGAAAATCAGCCGTTTTTGCTCTAACATTAAATGCCTCCAAATGGTATTTAATTAACTTCCCGGGGTGAAGAAACCCTTTTTGAGAACTCAGAGTGAGTAAATTGGCCATTTTCATGCACTTTTAACCATTCCATAAATCTTGTGTTTTGGGCCCCTGGAAGCATGAAAATCACTTTAAACATGCTAATTTTAGCTCTAACACTGATGATCCACCTACAAATGTGAACTGACGTTCAAAAATAAAACATTTGAAAACGGACCATTTTCCACATTTCTGAAGCATGACGTAATGGGGGGGGTGTTATCTCTTTTGTCGAAAATCAGCCGTTTTTGCTCGAACATTAAATGCCTCCAAAAGGTATTTAATTAACTTCCCGAGCCCCTGGAAGCATGAAAATCACTTTAAATATCCTAATTTTAGCTCTAACACTGATGATCCACCTACAAATGTGAACTGACGTTCAAAAATAAAACATTTGAAAACGGACCATTTTCCACATTTCTGAAGCATGACGTAATGGGGGGGTGTTATCTCTTTTGTCGAAAATCAGCCGTTTTTGCTCTAACATTAAATGCCTCCAAATGGTATTTAATTAACTTCCCGAGCCCCTGGAAGCATGAAAATCACTTTAAACATGCTAATTTTAGCTCTAACACTGATGATCCACCTACAAATGTGAACTGACGTTCAAAAATAAAACATTTGAAAACGGACCATTTTCCACATTTCTGAAGCATGACGTAATGGGGGGGTGTTATCTCTTTTGTCGAAAATCAGCCGTTTTTGCTCGAACATTAAATGCCTCCAAATGGTATTTATTTCACTTCCCGAGCCCCTGGAAGCATGAAAATCACTTTAAACATGCTAATTTTAGCTCTAACACTGATGATCCACCTACAAATGTGAACTGACGCTCAAAAATAAAACATTTGAAAACGGACCATTTTCCACATTTCTGAAGCATGACGTAATGGGGGGGTGTTATCTCTTTTGTCGAAAATCAGCCGTTTTTGCTCTAACATTAAATGCCTCCAAATGGTATTTAATTAACTTCCCGGGGTGAAGAAACCCTTTTTGAGAACTCAGAGTGAGTAAATTGGCCATTTTCATGCACTTTTAACCATTCCATAAATCTTGTGTTTTGGGCCCCTGGAAGCATGAAAATCATTTTAAACATGCTAATTTTAGCTCTAACACTGATGATCCACCTACAAATGTGAACTGACGTTCAAAAATAAAACATTTGAAAATGGACCATTTTCCACATTTCTGAAGCATGACGTAATGGGGGGGTGTTATCTCTTTTGTCGAAAATCAGCCGTTTTTGCTCGAACATTAAATGCCTCCAAATGGTATTTAATTAACTTCCCGAGCCCCTGGAAGCATGAAAATCACTTTAAACATGCTAATTTTAGCTCTAACACTGATGATCCACCTACAATGTGAACTGACGTTCAAAAATAAAAAATTTGAAAACGGACCATTTTCCACATTTCTGAAGCATGACGTAATGGGGGGGTGTTATCTCTTTTGTCGAAAATCAGCCGTTTTTGCTTGAACATTAAATGCCTCCAAATGGTATTTAATTAACTTCCCGAGCCCCTGGAAGCATGAAAATCACTTTAAACATGCTAATTTTAGCTCTAACACTGATGATCCACCTACAAATGTGAACTGACGTTCAAAAATAAAACATTTGAAAACGGACCATTTTCCACATTTCTGAAGCATGACGTAATGGGGGGGTGTTATCTCTTTTGTCGAAAATCAGCCGTTTTTGCTCGAACATTAAATGCCTCCAAATGGTATTTAATTAACTTCCCGAACCCCTGGAAGCATGAAAATCACTTTAAACATGCTAATTTTAGCTCTAACACTGATGATCCACATACAAATGTGAACTGACGTTCAAAAATAAAACATTTGAAAACGGACCATTTTCCACATTTCTGAAGCATGACGTAATGGGGGGGTGTTATCTCTTTTGTCGAAAATCAGCCGTTTTTGCTCTAACATTAAATGCCTCCAAATGGTATTTAATTAACTTCCCGGGGTGAAGAAACCCTTTTTGAGAACTCAGAGTGAGTAAATTGGCCATTTTCATGCACTTTTAACCATTCCATAAATCTTGTGTTTTGGGCCCCTGGAAGCATGAAAATCACTTTAAACATGCTAATTTTAGCTCTAACACTGATGATCCACCTACAAATGTGAACTGACGTTCAAAAATAAAACATTTGAAAACGGACCATTTTCCACATTTCTGAAGCATGACGTAATGGGGGGGTGTTATCTCTTGTCGAAAATCAGCCGTTTTTGCTCGAACATTAAATGCCTCCAAATGGTATTTAATTAACTTCCCGAGCCCCTGGAAGCCTGAAAATCACTTTAAACATGCTAATTTTAGCTCTAACACTGATGATCCACCTACAAATGTGAACTGACGTTCAAAAATAAAACATTTGAAAACGGACCATTTTCCACATTTCTGAAGCATGACGTAATGGGGGGGTGTTATCTCTTTTGTGGAAAATCAGCCGTTTTTGCTCTAACATTAAATGCCTCCAAATGGTATTTAATTAACTTCCCGAGCCCCTGGAAGCATGAAAATCACTTTAAACATGCTAATTTTAGCTCTAACACTGATGATCCACCTACAAATGTGAACTGACGTTCAAAAATAAAACATTTGAAAACGGACCATTTTCCACATTTCTGAAGCATGACGTAATGGGGGGGTGTTATCTCTTTTGTCGAAAATCAGCCATTTTTGCTCGAACATTAAATGCCTCCAAATGGTATTTATTTCACTTCCCGAGCCCCTGGAAGCATGAAAATCACTTTAAACATGCTAATTTTAGCTCTAACACTGATGATCCACCTACAAATGTGAACTAACGTTCAAAAATAAAACATTTGAAAACGGACCATTTTCCACATTTCTGAAGCATGACGTAATGGGGGGGTGTTATCTCTTTTGTCGAAAATCAGCCGTTTTTGCTCTAACATTAAATGCCTCCAAATGGTATTTAATTAACTTCCCGGGTGAAGAAACCCTTTTTGAGAACTCAGAGTGAGTAAATTGGCCATTTTCATGCACTTTTAACCATTCCATAAATCTTGTGTTTTGGGCCCCTGGAAGCATGAAAATCACTTTAAACATGCTAATTTTAGCTCTAACACTGATGATCCACCTACAAATGTGAACTGACGTTCAAAAATAAAACATTTGAAAACTGACCATTTTCCACATTTCTGAAGCATGACGTAATGGGGGGGTGTTATCTCTTTTGTTGAAAATCAGCCGTTTTTGCTCTAACATTAAATGCCTCCAAATGGTATTTAATTAACTTCCCGGGGTGAAGAAACCCTTTTTGAGAACTCAGAGTGAGTAAATTGGCCATTTTCATGCACTTTTAACCATTCCATAAATCTTGTGTTTTGGGCCCCTGGAAGCATGAAAATCACTTTAAACATGCTAATTTTAGCTCTAACACTGATGATCCACCTACAAATGTGAACTGACGTTCAAAAGTAAAACATTTGAAAACGGACCATTTTCCACATTTCTGAAGCATGACGTAATGGGGGGGTGTTATCTCTTTTGTCGAAAATCAGCCGTTTTTGCTCGAACATTAAATGCCTCCAAATGGTATTTAATTAACTTCCCGAACCCCTGGAAGCATGAAAATCACTTTAAACATGCTAATTTTAGCTCTAACACTGATGATCCACATACAAATGTGAACTGACGTTCAAAAATAAAACATTTGAAAACGGACCATTTTCCACATTTCTGAAGCATGACGTAATGGGGGGGTGTTATCTCTTTTGTCGAAAATCAGCCGTTTTTGCTCTAACATTAAATGCCTCCAAATGGTATTTAATTAACTTCCCGGGGTGAAGAAACCCTTTTTGAGAACTCAGAGTGAGTAAATTGGCCATTTTCATGCACTTTTAACCATTCCATAAATCTTGTGTTTTGGGCCCCTGGAAGCATGAAAATCACTTTAAACATGCTAATTTTAGCTCTAACACTGATGATCCACCTACAAATGTGAACTGACGTTCAAAAATAAAACATTTGAAAACGGACCATTTTCCACATTTCTGAAGCATGACGTAATGGGGGGGGTGTTATCTCTTTTGTCGAAAATCAGCCGTTTTTGCTCGACCATTAAATGCCTCCAAAAGGTATTTAATTAACTTCCCGAGCCCCTGGAAGCATGAAAATCACTTTAAATATCCTAATTTTAGCTCTAACACTGATGATCCACCTACAAATGTGAACTGACGTTCAAAAATAAAACATTTGAAAACGGACCATTTTCCACATTTCTGAAGCATGACGTAATGGGGGGGTGTTATCTCTTTTGTCGAAAATCAGCCGTTTTTGCTCTAACATTAAATGCCTCCAAATGGTATTTAATTAACTTCCCGAGCCCCTGGAAGCATGAAAATCACTTTAAACATGCTAATTTTAGCTCTAACACTGATGATCCACCTACAAATGTGAACTGACGTTCAAAAATAAAACATTTGAAAACGGACCATTTTCCACATTTCTGAAGCATGACGTAATGGGGGGGTGTTATCTCTTTTGTCGAAAATCAGCCGTTTTTGCTCGAACATTAAATGCCTCCAAATGGTATTTATTTCACTTCCCGAGCCCCTGGAAGCATGAAAATCACTTTAAACATGCTAATTTTAGCTCTAACACTGATGATCCACCTACAAATGTGAACTGACGCTCAAAAATAAAACATTTGAAAACGGACCATTTTCCACATTTCTGAAGCATGACGTAATGGGGGGGTGTTATCTCTTTTGTCGAAAATCAGCCGTTTTTGCTCTAACATTAAATGCCTCCAAATGGTATTTAATTAACTTCCCGGGGTGAAGAAACCCTTTTTGAGAACTCAGAGTGAGTAAATTGGCCATTTTCATGCACTTTTAACCATTCCATAAATCTTGTGTTTTGGGCCCCTGGAAGCATGAAAATCACTTTAAACATGCTAATTTTAGCTCTAACACTGATGATCCACCTACAAATGTGAACTGACGTTCAAAAATAAAACATTTGAAAACGGACCATTTTCCACATTTCTGAAGCATGACGTAATGGGGGGGTGTTATCTCTTTTGTCGAAAATCAGCCGTTTTTGCTCGAACATTAAATGCCTCCAAATGGTATTTAATTAACTTCCCGAGCCCCTGGAAGCATGAAAATCACTTTAAACATGGTAATTTTAGCTCTAACACTGATGATCCACCTACAAATGTGAACTGACGTTCAAAAATAAAACATTTGAAAACGGACCATTTTCCACATTTCTGAAGCATGACGTAATGGGGGGGTGTTATCTCTTTTGTCGAAAATCAGCCGTTTTTGCTCTAACATTAAATGCCTCCAAATGGTATTTAATTAACTTCCCGGGGTGAAGAAACCCTTTTTGAGAACTCAGAGTGAGTAAATTGGCCATTTTCATGCACTTTTAACCATTCCATAAATCTTGTGTTTTGGGCCCCTGGAAGCATGAAAATCACTTTAAACATGCTAATTTTAGCTCTAACACTGATGATCCACCTACAAATGTGAACTGACGTTCAAAAATAAAACATTTGAAAACGGACCATTTTCCACATCTCTGAAGCATGACGTAATGGGGGGGTGTTATCTCTTTTGTCGAAAATCAGCCGTTTTTGCTCTAACATTAAATGCCTCCAAATGGTATTTAATTAACTTCCTGGGGTGAAGAAACCCTTTTTGAGAACTCAGAGTGAGTAAATTGGCCATTTTCATGCACTTTTAACCATTCCATAAATCTTGTGTTTTGGGCCCCTGGAAGCATGAAAATCACTTTAAACATGCTAATTTTAGCTCTAACACTGATGATCCACCTACAAATGTGAACTGACGTTCAAAAATAAAACATTTGAAAACGGACCATTTTCCACATTTCTGAAGCATGACGTAATGGGGGGGTGTTATCTCTTTTGTCGAAAATCAGCCGTTTTTGCTCGAACATTAAATGCCTCCAAATGGTATTTACTTAACTTCCCGAGCCCCTGGAAGCATGAAAATCACTTTAAACATGCTAATTTTAGCTCTAACACTGATGATCCACCTACAAATGTGAACTGACGTTCAAAAATAAAACATTTGAAAATGGACCATTTTCCACATTTCTGAAGCTTGACGTAATGGGGGGGTGTTATCTCTTTTGTGGAAAATCAGCCGTTTTTGCTCTAACATTAAATGCCTCCAAATGGTATTTAATTAACTTCCCGAGCCCCTGGAAGCATGAAAATCACTTTAAACACGCTAATTTTAGCTCTAACACTGATGATCCACCTACAAATGTGAACTGACGTTCAAAAATAAAACATTTGAAAACGGACCATTTTCCACATTTCTGAAGCATGACGTAATGGGGGGGTGTTATCTCTTTTGTCGAAAATCAGCCGTTTTTGCTCGAACATTAAATGCCTCCAAATGGTATTTATTTCACTTCCCGAGCCCCTGGAAGCATGAAAATCACTTTAAACATGCTAATGTTAGCTCTAACACTGATGATCCACCTACAAATGTGAACTGACGTTCAAAAATAAAACATTTGAAAACGGACCATTTTCCACATTTCTGAAGCATGACGTAATGGGGGGGTGTTATCTCTTTTGTCGAAAATCAGCCGTTTTTGCTCTAACATTAAATGCCTCCAAATGGTATTTAATTAACTTCCCGGGGTGAAGAAACCCTTTTTGAGAACTCAGAGTGAGTAAATTGGCCATTTTCATGCACTTTTAACCATTCCATAAATCTTGTGTTTTGGGCCCCTGGAAGCATGAACTTCACTTTAAACATGCTAATTTTAGCTCTAACACTGATGATCCACCTACAAATGTGAACTGACGTTCAAAAATAAAACATTTGAAAACTGACCATTTTCCACATTTCTGAAGCATGACGTAATGGGGGGGTGTTATCTCCTTTGTCGAAAATCAGCCGTTTTTGCTCGAACATTAAATGCCTCCAAATGGTATTTAATTAACGTCCCAAGCCCCTGGAAGCATGAAAATCACTTTAAACATGGTAATTTTAGCTCTAACACTGATGATCCACCTACAAATGTGAACTGACGTTCAAAAATAAAACATTTGAAAACGGACCATTTTCCACATTTCTGAAGCATGACGTAATGGGGGGGTGTTATCTCTTTTGTCGAAAATCAGCCGTTTTTGCTCGAACATTAAATGCCTCCAAATGGTATTTAATTAACTTCCCGAGCCCCTGGAAGCATGAAAATCACTTTAAACATGCTAATTTTAGCTCTAACACTGATGATCCACCTACAAATGTGAACTGACGTTCAAAAATAAAACATTTGAAAACGGACCATTTTCCACATTTCTGAAGCATGACGTAATGGGGGGGTGTTATCTCTTTTGTCGAAAATCAGCTGTTTTTGCTCGAACATTAAATGCCTCCAAATGGTATTTAATTAACTTCCCGAGCCCCTGGAAGCATGAAAATCACTTTAAACATGCTAATTTTAGCTCTAACACTGTTGATCCACCTACAAATGTAAACTGACGTTCAAAAATAAAACATTTGAAAACTGACCATTTTCCACATTTCTGAAGCATGACGTAATGGGGGGGTGTTATCTCTTTTGCCGAAAATCAGCCGTTTTTGCTCGAACATTAAATGCCTCCAAATGGTATTTAATTAACTTCCCGAGCCCCTGGAAGCATGAAAATCACTTTAAACATGCTAATTTTAGCTCTAACACTGATGATCCACCTACAAATGTGAACTGACGTTCAAAAATAAAACCTTTGAAAACGGACCATTTTCCACATTTCTGAAGCATGACGTAATGGGGGGGTGTTATCTCTTTTGTCGAAAATCAGCCGTTTTTGCTCTAACATTAAATGCCTCCAAATGGTATTTAATTAACTTCCCGGGGTGAAGAAACCCTTTTTGAGAACTCAGAGTGAGTAAATTGGCCATTTTCATGCACTTTTAACCATTCCATAAATCTTGTGTTTTGGGCCCCTGGAAGCATGAAAATCACTTTAAACATGCTAATTTTAGCTCTAACACTGATGATCCACCTACAAATGTGAACTGACGTTCAAAAATAAAACATTTGAAAACGGACCATTTTCCACATTTCTGAAGCATGACGTAATGGGGGGGTGTTATCTCTTGTCGAAAATCAGCCGTTTTTGCTCGAACATTAAATGCCTCCAAATGGTATTTAATTAACTTCCCGAGCCCCTGGAAGCATGAAAATCACTTTAAACATGCTAATTTTAGCTCTAACACTGATGATCCACCTACAAATGTGAACTGACGTTCAAAAATAAAACATTTGAAAACGGACCATTTTCCACATTTCTGAAGCATGACGTAATGGGGGGGTGTTATCTCTTTTGTGGAAAATCAGCCGTTTTTGCTCTAACATTAAATGCCTCCAAATGGTATTTAATTAACTTCCCGAGCCCCTGGAAGCATGAAAATCACTTTAAACATGCTAATTTTAGCTCTAACACTGATGATCCACCTACAAATGTGAACTGACGTTCAAAAATAAAACATTTGAAAACGGACCATTTTCCACATTTCTGAAGCATGACGTAATGGGGGGGTGTTATCTCTTTTGTCGAAAATCAGCCATTTTTGCTCGAACATTAAATGCCTCCAAATGGTATTTATTTCACTTCCCGAGCCCCTGGAAGCATGAAAATCACTTTAAACATGCTAATTTTAGCTCTAACACTGATGATCCACCTACAAATGTGAACTAACGTTCAAAAATAAAACATTTGAAAACGGACCATTTTCCACATTTCTGAAGCATGACGTAATGGGGGGGTGTTATCTCTTTTGTCGAAAATCAGCCGTTTTTGCTCTAACATTAAATGCCTCCAAATGGTATTTAATTAACTTCCCGGGTGAAGAAACCCTTTTTGAGAACTCAGAGTGAGTAAATTGGCCATTTTCATGCACTTTTAACCATTCCATAAATCTTGTGTTTTGGGCCCCTGGAAGCATGAAAATCACTTTAAACATGCTAATTTTAGCTCTAACACTGATGATCCACCTACAAATGTGAACTGACGTTCAAAAATAAAACATTTGAAAACTGACCATTTTCCACATTTCTGAAGCATGACGTAATGGGGGGGTGTTATCTCTTTTGTTGAAAATCAGCCGTTTTTGCTCTAACATTAAATGCCTCCAAATGGTATTTAATTAACTTCCCGGGGTGAAGAAACCCTTTTTGAGAACTCAGAGTGAGTAAATTGGCCATTTTCATGCACTTTTAACCATTCCATAAATCTTGTGTTTTGGGCCCCTGGAAGCATGAAAATCACTTTAAACATGCTAATTTTAGCTCTAACACTGATGATCCACCTACAAATGTGAACTGACGTTCAAAAGTAAAACATTTGAAAACGGACCATTTTCCACATTTCTGAAGCATGACGTAATGGGGGGGTGTTATCTCTTTTGTCGAAAATCAGCCGTTTTTGCTCGAACATTAAATGCCTCCAAATGGTATTTAATTAACTTCCCGAACCCCTGGAAGCATGAAAATCACTTTAAACATGCTAATTTTAGCTCTAACACTGATGATCCACATACAAATGTGAACTGACGTTCAAAAATAAAACATTTGAAAACGGACCATTTTCCACATTTCTGAAGCATGACGTAATGGGGGGGTGTTATCTCTTTTGTCGAAAATCAGCCGTTTTTGCTCTAACATTAAATGCCTCCAAATGGTATTTAATTAACTTCCCGGGGTGAAGAAACCCTTTTTGAGAACTCAGAGTGAGTAAATTGGCCATTTTCATGCACTTTTAACCATTCCATAAATCTTGTGTTTTGGGCCCCTGGAAGCATGAAAATCACTTTAAACATGCTAATTTTAGCTCTAACACTGATGATCCACCTACAAATGTGAACTGACGTTCAAAAATAAAACATTTGAAAACGGACCATTTTCCACATTTCTGAAGCATGACGTAATGGGGGGGGTGTTATCTCTTTTGTCGAAAATCAGACGTTTTTGCTCGACCATTAAATGCCTCCAAAAGGTATTTAATTAACTTCCCGAGCCCCTGGAAGCATGAAAATCACTTTAAATATCCTAATTTTCGCTCTAACACTGATGATCCACCTACAAATGTGAACTGACGTTCAAAAATAAAACATTTGAAAACGGACCATTTTCCACATTTCTGAAGCATGACGTAATGGGGGGTGTTATCTCTTTTGTCGAAAATCAGCCGTTTTTGCTCTAACATTAAATGCCTCCAAATGGTATTTAATTAACTTCCCGAGCCCCTGGAAGCATGAAAATCACTTTAAACATGCTAATTTTAGCTCTAACACTGATGATCCACCTACAAATGTGAACTGACGTTCAAAAATAAAACATTTGAAAACGGACCATTTTCCACATTTCTGAAGCATGACGTAATGGGGGGGTGTTATCTCTTTTGTCGAAAATCAGCCGTTTTTGCTCGAACATTAAATGCCTCCAAATGGTATTTATTTCACTTCCCGAGCCCCTGGAAGCATGAAAATCACTTTAAACATGCTAATTTTAGCTCTAACACTGATGATCCACCTACAAATGTGAACTGACGCTCAAAAATAAAACATTTGAAAACGGACCATTTTCCACATTTCTGAAGCATGACGTAATGGGGGGGTGTTATCTCTTTTGTCGAAAATCAGCCGTTTTTGCTCTAACATTAAATGCCTCCAAATGGTATTTAATTAACTTCCCGGGGTGAAGAAACCCTTTTTGAGAACTCAGAGTGAGTAAATTGGCCATTTTCATGCACTTTTAACCATTCCATAAATCTTGTGTTTTGGGCCCCTGGAAGCATGAAAATCACTTTAAACATGCTAATTTTAGCTCTAACACTGATGATCCACCTACAAATGTGAACTGACGTTCAAAAATAAAACATTTGAAAACGGACCATTTTCCACATTTCTGAAGCATGACGTAATGGGGGGGTGTTATCTCTTTTGTCGAAAATCAGCCGTTTTTGCTCGAACATTAAATGCCTCCAAATGGTATTTAATTAACTTCCCGAGCCCCTGGAAGCATGAAAATCACTTTAAACATGGTAATTTTAGCTCTAACACTGATGATCCACCTACAAATGTGAACTGACGTTCAAAAATAAAACATTTGAAAACGGACCATTTTCCACATTTCTGAAGCATGACGTAATGGGGGGGTGTTATCTCTTTTGTCGAAAATCAGCCGTTTTTGCTCTAACATTAAATGCCTCCAAATGGTATTTAATTAACTTCCCGGGGTGAAGAAACCCTTTTTGAGAACTCAGAGTGAGTAAATTGGCCATTTTCATGCACTTTTAACCATTCCATAAATCTTGTGTTTTGGGCCCCTGGAAGCATGAAAATCACTTTAAACATGCTAATTTTAGCTCTAACACTGATGATCCACCTACAAATGTGAACTGACGTTCAAAAATAAAACATTTGAAAACGGACCATTTTCCACATCTCTGAAGCATGACGTAATGGGGGGGTGTTATCTCTTTTGTCGAAAATCAGCCGTTTTTGCTCTAACATTAAATGCCTCCAAATGGTATTTAATTAACTTCCTGGGGTGAAGAAACCCTTTTTGAGAACTCAGAGTGAGTAAATTGGCCATTTTCATGCACTTTTAACCATTCCATAAATCTTGTGTTTTGGGCCCCTGGAAGCATGAAAATCACTTTAAACATGCTAATTTTAGCTCTAACACTGATGATCCACCTACAAATGTGAACTGACGTTCAAAAATAAAACATTTGAAAACGGACCATTTTCCACATTTCTGAAGCATGACGTAATGGGGGGGTGTTATCTCTTTTGTCGAAAATCAGCAGTTTTTGCTCGAACATTAAATGCCTCCAAATGGTATTTACTTAACTTCCCGAGCCCCTGGAAGCATGAAAATCACTTTAAACATGCTAATTTTAGCTCTAACACTGATGATCCACCTACAAATGTGAACTGACGTTCAAAAATAAAACATTTGAAAATGGACCATTTTCCACATTTCTGAAGCATGACGTAATGGGGGGGTGTTATCTCTTTTGTGGAAAATCAGCCGTTTTTGCTCTAACATTAAATGCCTCCAAATGGTATTTAATTAACTTCCCGAGCCCCTGGAAGCATGAAAATCACTTTAAACACGCTAATTTTAGCTCTAACACTGATGATCCACCTACAAATGTGAACTGACGTTCAAAAATAAAACATTTGAAAACGGACCATTTTCCACATTTCTGAAGCATGACGTAATGGGGGGGTGTTATCTCTTTTGTCGAAAATCAGCCGTTTTTGCTCGAACATTAAATGCCTCCAAATGGTATTTATTTCACTTCCCGAGCCCCTGGAAGCATGAAAATCACTTTAAACATGCTAATGTTAGCTCTAACACTGATGATCCACCTACAAATGTGAACTGACGTTCAAAAATAAAACATTTGAAAACGGACCATTTTCCACATTTCTGAAGCATGACGTAATGGGGGGGTGTTATCTCTTTTGTCGAAAATCAGCCGTTTTTGCTCTAACATTAAATGCCTCCAAATGGTATTTAATTAACTTCCCGGGGTGAAGAAACCCTTTTTGAGAACTCAGAGTGAGTAAATTGGCCATTTTCATGCACTTTTAACCATTCCATAAATCTTGTGTTTTGGGCCCCTGGAAGCATGAACTTCACTTTAAACATGCTAATTTTAGCTCTAACACTGATGATCCACCTACAAATGTGAACTGACGTTCAAAAATAAAACATTTGAAAACGGACCATTTTCCACATTTCTGAAGCATGACGTAATGGGGGGGTGTTATCTCCTTTGTCGAAAATCAGCCGTTTTTGCTCGAACATTAAATGCCTCCAAATGGTATTTAATTAACGTCCCAAGCCCCTGGAAGCATGAAAATCACTTTAAACATGGTAATTTTAGCTCTAACACTGATGATCCACCTACAAATGTGAACTGACGTTCAAAAATAAAACATTTGAAAACGGACCATTTTCCACATTTCTGAAGCATGACGTAATGGGGGGGTGTTATCTCTTTTGTCGAAAATCAGCCGTTTTTGCTCGAACATTAAATGCCTCCAAATGGTATTTAATTAACTTCCCGAGCCCCTGGAAGCATGAAAATCACTTTAAACATGCTAATTTTAGCTCTAACACTGATGATCCACCTACAAATGTGAACTGACGTTCAAAAATAAAACATTTGAAAACGGACCATTTTCCACATTTCTGAAGCATGACGTAATGGGGGGGTGTTATCTCTTTTGTCGAAAATCAGCTGTTTTTGCTCGAACATTAAATGCCTCCAAATGGTATTTAATTAACTTCCCGAGCCCCTGGAAGCATGAAAATCACTTTAAACATGCTAATTTTAGCTCTAACACTGTTGATCCACCTACAAATGTAAACTGACGTTCAAAAATAAAACATTTGAAAACTGACCATTTTCCACATTTCTGAAGCATGACGTAATGGGGGGGTGTTATCTCTTTTGCCGAAAATCAGCCGTTTTTGCTCGAACATTAAATGCCTCCAAATGGTATTTAATTAACTTCCCGAGCCCCTGGAAGCATGAAAATCACTTTAAACATGCTAATTTTAGCTCTAACACTGATGATCCACCTACAAATGTGAACTGACGTTCAAAAATAAAACCTTTGAAAACGGACCATTTTCCACATTTCTGAAGCATGACGTAATGGGGGGGTGTTATCTCTTTTGTCGAAAATCAGCCGTTTTTGCTCTAACATTAAATGCCTCCAAATGGTATTTAATTAACTTCCCGGGGTGAAGAAACCCTTTTTGAGAACTCAGAGTGAGTAAATTGGCCATTTTCATGCACTTTTAACCATTCCATAAATCTTGTGTTTTGGGCCCCTGGAAGCATGAAAATCACTTTAAACATGCTAATTTTAGCTCTAACACTGATGATCCACCTACAAATGTGAACTGACGTTCAAAAATAAAACATTTGAAAACGGACCATTTTCCACATTTCTGAAGCATGACGTAATGGGGGGGTGTTATCTCTTTTGTCGAAAATCAGCCGTTTTTGCTCGAACATTAAATGCCTCCAAATGGTATTTAATTAACTTCCCGAGCCCCTGGAAGCATGAAAATCACTTTAAACATGCTAATTTTAGCTCTAACACTGATGATCCACCTACAAATGTGAACTGACGTTCAAAAATAAAACATTTGAAAACGGACCATTTTCCACATTTCTGAAGCATGACGTAATGGGGGGGTGTTATCTCTTTTGTGGAAAATCAGCCTTTTTTGCTCGAACATTAAATGCCTCCAAATGGTATTTATTTCACTTCCCGAGCCCCTGGAAGCATGAAAATCACTTTAAACATGCTAATTTTAGCTCTAACACTGATGATCCACCTACAAATGTGAACTGACGTTCAAAAATAAAACATTTGAAAACGGACCATTTTCCACATTTCTGAAGCATGACGTAATGGGGGGGTGTTATCTCTTTTGTCAAAAATTAGCCGTTTTTGCTCGAACATTAAATGCCTCCAAATGGTATTTAATTAACTTCCCGAGCCCCTGGAAGCATGAAAATCACTTTAAACATGCTAATTTTAGCTCTAACACTGATGATCCACCTACAAATGTGAACTGACGTTCAAAAATAAAACATTTGAAAACGGACCATTTTCCACATTTCTGAAGCATGACGTAATGGGGGGGTGTTATCTCTTTTGTCGAAAATCAGCTGTTTTTGCTCGAACATTAAATGCCTCCAAATGGTATTTAATTAACTTCCCGAGCCCCTGGAAGCATGAAAATCACTTTAAACATGCTAATTTTAGCTGTAACACTGATGATCCACCTACAAATGTAAACTGACGTTCAAAAATAAAACATTTGAAAACTGACCATTTTCCACATTTCTGAAGCATGACGTAATGGGGGGGTGTTATCTCTTTTGTCGAAAATCAGCCGTTTTTGCTCGAACATTAAATGCCTGCAAATGGTATTTAATTAACTTCCCGAGCCCCTGGAAGCATGAAAATCACTTTAAACATGCTAATTTTAGCTCTAACACTGATGATCCACCTACAAATGTGAACTGACGTTCAAAAATAAAACCTTTGAAAACGGACCATTTTCCACATTTCTGAAGCATGACGTAATGGGGGGTGTTATCTCTTTTGTCGAAAATCAGCCGTTTTTGCTCGAACATTAAATGCCTCCAAATGGTATTTAATCAACTTCCCGAGCCCCTGGAAGCATGAAAATCACTTTAAACATGCTAATTTTAGCTCTAACACTGATGATCCACCTACAAATGTGAACTGACGTTCAAAAATAAAACATTTGAAAACGGACCATTTTCCACATTTCTGAAGCATAACGTAATGGGGGGGTGTTATCTCTTTTGTCGAAAATCAGCCGTTTTTGCTCGAACATTAAATGCCTCCAAATGGTATTTAATTAACTTCCCGGGGTGAAGAAACCCTTTTTGAGAACTCAGAGTGAGTAAATTGGCCATTTTCATGCACTTTTAACCATTCCATAAATCTTGTGTTTTGGGCCCCTGGAAGCATGAAAATCATTTTAAACATGCTAATTTTAGCTCTAACACTGATGATCCACCTACAAATGTGAACTGACGTTCAAAAATAAAACATTTGAAAATGGACCATTTTCCACATTTCTGAAGCATGACGTAATGGGGGGGTGTTATCTCTTTTGTGGAAAATCAGCCGTTTTTGCTCGAACATTAAATGCCTCCAAATGGTATTTAATTAACTTCCCGAGCCCCTGGAAGCATGAAAATCACTTTAAACATGCTAATTTTAGCTCTAACACTGATGATCCACCTACAAATGTAAACTGACGTTCAAAAATAAAACATTTGAAAACTGACCATTTTCCACATTTCTGAAGCATGACGTAATGGGGGGGTGTTATCTCTTTTGTCGAAAATCAGCCGTTTTTGCTCGAACATTAAATGCCTCCAAATGGTATTTAATTAACTTCCCGAGCCCCTGAAAGCATGAAAATCACTTTAAACATGCTAATTTTAGCTCTAACACTGATGATCCACCTACAAATGTGAACTGACGTTCAAAAATAAAACCTTTGAAAACGGACCATTTTCCACATTTCTGAAGCATGACGTAATGGGGGGTGTTATCTCTTTTGTCGAAAATCAGCCGTTTTTGCTCGAACATTAAATGCCTCCAAATGGTATTTAATCAACTTCCCGAGCCCCTGGAAGCATGAAAATCACTTTAAACATGCTAATTTTAGCTCTAACACTGATGATCCACCTACAAATGTGAACTGACGTTCAAAAATAAAACATTTGAAAACGGACCATTTTCCACATTTCTGAAGCATGACGTAATGGGAGGGTGTTATCTCTTTTGTCGAAAATCAGCCGTTTTTGCTCGAACATTAAATGCCTCCAAATGGTATTTAATTAACTTCACGAGCCCCTGGAAGCATGAAAATCACTTTACACATGCTAATTTTAGCTCTAACACTGATGATCCACCTACAAATGTCAACTGACGTTCAAAAATAAAACATTTGAAAACGGACCATTTTCCACATTTCTAAAGCATGACGTAATGGGGGGGTGTTATCTCTTTTGTCGAAAATCAGCCGTTTTTGCTCGAACATTAAATGCCTCCAAATGGTATTTAATTAACTTCCCGAGCCCCTGGAAGCATGAAAATCACTTTAAACATGCTAATTTTAGCTCTAACACTGATGATCCACCTACAAATGTGAACTGACGTTCAAAAATAAAACATTTGAAAACGGACCATTTTCCACATTTCTGAAGCATGACGTAATGGGGGGGTGTTATCTCTTTTGTCGAAAATCAGCCGTTTTTGCTCGAACATTAAATGCCTCCAAATGGTATTTAATTAACTTCCCGAGCCCCTGAAAGCATGAAAATCACTTTAAACATGCTAATTTTAGCTCTAACACTGATGATCCACCTACAAATGTGAACTGACGTTCAAAAATAAAACCTTTGAAAACGGACCATTTTCCACATTTCTGAAGCATGATGTAATGGGGGGTGTTATCTCTTTTGTCGAAAATCAGCCGTTTTTGCTCGAACATTAAATGCCTCCAAATGGTATTTAATCAACTTCCCGAGCCCCTGGAAGCATGAAAATCACTTTAAACATGCTAATTTTAGCTCTAACACTGATGATCCACCTACAAATGTGAACTGACGTTCAAAAATAAAACATTTGAAAACGGACCATTTTCCACATTTCTGAAGCATGACGTAATGGGGGGGTGTTATCTCTTTTGTCGAAAATCAGCCGTTTTTGCTCGAACATTAAATGCCTCCAAATGGTATTTAATTAACTTCCCGAGCCCCTGGAAGCATGAAAATCACTTTAAACATGCTAATTTTAGCTCTAACACTGATGATCCACCTACAAATGTGAACTGACGTTCAAAAATAAAACCTTTGAAAACGGACCATTTTCCACATTTCTGAAGCATGACGTAATGGGGGGGTGTTATCTCTTTTGTCGAAAATCAGCCGTTTTTGCTCGAACATTAAATGCCTCCAAATGGTATTTAATCAACTTCCCGAGCCCCTGGAAGCATGAAAATCACTTTAAACATGCTAATTTTAGCTCTAACACTGATGATCCACCTACAAATGTGAACTGACGTTCAAAAATAAAACATTTGAAAACGGACCATTTTCCACATTTCTGAAGCATAACGTAATGGGGGGGTGTGATCTCTTTTGTCGAAAATCAGCCGTTTTTGCTCGAACATTAAATGCCTCCAAATGGTATTTAATTAACTTCCCGGGGTGAAGAAACCCTTTTTGAGAACTCAGAGTGAGTAAATTGGCCATTTTCATGCACTTTTAACCATTCCATAAATCTTGTGTTTTGGGCCCCTGGAAGCATGAAAATCATTTTAAACATGCTAATTTTAGCTCTAACACTGATGATCCACCTACAAATGTGAACTGACGTTCAAAAATAAAACATTTGAAAACGGACCATTTTCCACATTTCTGAAGCATGACGTAATGGGGGGGTGTTATCTCTTTTGTGGAAAATCAGCCGTTTTTGCTCGAACATTAAATGCCTCCAAATGGTATTTAATTAACTTCCCGAGCCCCTGGAAGCATGAAAATCACTTTAAACATGCTAATTTTAGCTCTAACACTGATGATCCACCTACAAATGTAAACTGACGTTCAAAAATAAAACATTTGAAAACTGACCATTTTCCACATTTCTGAAGCATGACGTAATGGGGGGGTGTTATCTCTTTTTTCGAAAATCAGCCGTTTTTGCTCGAACATTAAATGCCTCCAAATGGTATTTAATTAACTTCCCGAGCCCCTGGAAGCATGAAAATCACTTTAAACATGCTAATTTTAGCTCTAACACTGATGATCCACCTACAAATGTGAACTGACGTTCAAAAATAAAACCTTTGAAAACGGACCATTTTCCACATTTCTGAAGCATGACGTAATGGGGGGTGTTATCTCTTTTGTCGAAAATCAGCCGTTTTTGCTCGAACATTAAATGCCTCCAAATGGTATTTAATCAACTTCCCGAGCCCCTGGAAGCATGAAAATCACTTTAAACATGCTAATTTTAGCTCTAACACTGATGATCCACCTACAAATGTGAACTGACGTTCAAAAATAAAACATTTGAAAATGGACCATTTTCCACATTTCTGAAGCATAACGTAATGGGGGGGTGTTATCTCTTTTGTCGAAAATCAGCCGTTTTTGCTCGAACATTAAATGCCTCCAAATGGTATTTAATTAACTTCCCGGGGTGAAGAAACCCTTTTTGAGAACTCAGAGTGAGTAAATTGGCCATTTTCATGCACTTTTAACCATTCCATAAATCTTGTGTTTTGGGCCCCTGGAAGCATGAAAATCACTTTAAACATGCTAATTTTAGCTCTAACACTGATGATCCACCTACAAATGTGAACTGACGTTCAAAAATAAAACATTTGAAAACGGACCATTTTCCACATTTCTGAAGCATGACGTAATGGGGGGGTGTTATCTCTTTTGTGGAAAATCAGCCGTTTTTGCTCGAACATTAAATGCCTCCAAATGGTATTTATTTCACTTCCCGAGCCCCTGGAAGCATGAAAATCAATTTAAACATGCTAATTTTAGCTCTAACACTGATGATCCACCTACAAATGTGAACTGACGTTCAAAAATAAAACATTTGAAAACGGACCATTTTCCACATTTCTGAAGCATGACGTAATGGGGGGGTGTTATCTCTTTTGTCGAAAATCAGCCGTTTTTGCTCGAACATTAAATGCCTCCAAATGGTATTTAATTAACTTCCCGAGCCCCTGGAAGCATGAAAATCACTTTAAACATGCTAATTTTAGCTCTAACACTGATGATCCAGCTACAAATGTGAACTGACGTTCAAAAATAAAACATTTGAAAACGGACCATTTTCCACATTTCTGAAGCATGACGTAATGGGGGGGTGTTATCTCTTTTGTCGAAAATCAGCCGTTTTTGCTCGAACATTAAATGCCTCCAAATGGTATTTAATTAACTTCCCGAGCCCCTGGAAGCATGAAAATCAATTTAAACATGCTAATTTTAGCTCTAACACTGATGATCCACCTACAAATGTGAACTGACGTTCAAAAATAAAACATTTGAAAACGGACCATTTTCCACATTTCTGAAGCATGACGTAATGGGGGGGTGTTATCTCTTTTGTCGAAAATCAGCCGTTTTTGCTCAAACATTAAATGCCTCCAAATGGTATTTAATTAACTTCCCGAGCCCCTGGAAGCATGAAAATCACTTTAAACATGCTAATTTTAGCTCTAACACTGATGATCCACCTACAAATGTGAACTGACGTTCAAAAATAAAACATTTGAAAACGGACCATTTTCCACATTTCTGAAGCATGACGTAATGGGGGGGTGTTATCTCTTTTGTCGAAAATCAGCCGTTTTTGCTCGAACATTAAATGCCTCCAAATGGTATTTAATTAACTTCCCGAGCCCCTGGAAGCATGAAAATCACTTTAAACATGCTAATTTTAGCTCTAACACTGATGATCCACCTACAAATGTCAACTGACGTTCAAAAATAAAACATTTGAAAACGGACCATTTTCCACATTTCTGAAGCATGACGTAATGGGGGGGTGTTATCTCTTTTGTCGAAAATCAGCCGTTTTTGCGGGAGACATCCATTACAACGCAACTATTACAACGTAGTGCTATTACAACGCAGGTATTACAACGCAATTACTATTACAACGCATGTTTTTACAACGCATGGTGTTACAACGCTAATGCTATTACAACGCATGTTTTTACATCGTAATTTCTTAATTTTATATTTATTTAGTGTATCTAGATACATAGTTATTTATATAATTAATTTTTCAAATTATTATTATTTTATTAAAATTAATTATAATACTTAGTGATTATTAGGAGATTTTGGTTATTATAGATATATATAGAATTATTTAATTATTTATTTATTTATTTATTAATTAGTGATATATATATATATATAGAATTAGTGTATTAAAATTTAAGAAATGTTGGAAGTATTCATATTTAGGTAATTATTTCTTAAAAATTTAAATTTATGTATTAATACTCAGGTAGTTATAATAAAATAAATATAATGTTTAGTAATACTTTATTTATGGTAGTTTAAATTAAATTTAAATTTAATAATTAAGTTAATTATATTTTTCAGTGATTTCATTTTGTAAATATTTAATATGGGTGTATTAAGAAAAATATTTATTTTTAATAATTTCATTAATTTTCGTAGAAATATATATATATATATATTTTTATATATATATATATATATTTAGTGTATTAAAATTTAAGAAGTGCAGGAAGTATGAATATTTAGGTAATTATTTAATAAAAATTATATTTTAATAATTAAGACTCATGTACTTGTAACAATTTAAATATCATGTTTAGTAATACTTTATCTTTGGTAGTTTAAATTAAATTTTTAATCATTAAAAAAAGTAAAGAAGATTAAAAAAATAAGTATTAATACTCAGGTTTTATTTAAAAAAAGACTTTAATATTGTAAAATGATACATTATTAATAAGAAAATCCATTTAATATTGTTTAGTGTTTATAATATTTTTAATGTAATTAATTTATTTTTAAAACTATTTTTAGATTAATATTTGAACTTTTTCCCACGCTTTTGAATTGATTTCAATGAAGCGTTTAGTCCTTCATTTATTTCGTTGACGTCTTCAATGGGATCCGCGGGATAGTTTGCTAAGCTTCTAAAACAACGGATGCAGGAGGGAGAAGAAGGAAATAAGGGTAGGCAAAAGGTAAGTGAAAAAAAAGATAATTTTGTATGTGTTTATTGTAATTAATAACGTTTAAAATAAAAAAATAAAAGTAGAAACCACATTTATTTGGATTAAAATTTTGTTTATTGATGATAATAAATGTAAAAAAATATATATATTTTCAGTTCAATTGTAAATATTTATTTTATTTTTTTAAATAACAAAAAAATGATTTAGAAAATAATTTAAACATATAAAAGATTATAATGTAATTGTCCATTTTCTATTTTGATGTTTTGGGATGACGTCTTCACGTTAACGTCAACGCAAGCCGCCATCTTGGATTTTCCGATTGCTGGAAGAAGCAGGAAGCTGATCTGCGCTAAAGGTAGGAAACTTTTCGAACTTATTTTAGACTAAAACATAATAAAATAGATATATATAATGTAATGAGAGGTTAAGTAGAGGTTGCTTATTAAACTAATAGTTGTTTGGATTATATTACAACATGTCGTCGAACATTTCACTGTTATATGATATTGTCGGGTTTATTTTACGGGAGAAATAAAGTGTAAATTTGTTTAAATACATAGAGTGATGATTTTTATTGTATACATTTTGAACGTAATATGGTTTCTGTAGTGGTAGGATAGTTTGGATTGTTTTCATTAGATGAAGACAGATAGGAATTGTTAGAAATAATGTTTTGGAAAACTGATTGCATTTGGCTTGTTTTGTATAAGAGAAAACTGGTTTATTTGAATATAAAAGACAGTTCGTTGTTTAAATATCATGCAAGGTTTCGTTTATTTGGTTTTTTGAGAATTTTGAAAAATGTTTATAATTGATTGTTTTGGTTTCATTTTGATGTTATCGATTTGTTTGAAAAAGTTGATATCGAGGTTTGTTAATTTAGAAAACATTGTTTACATATTGGGGAAAAAAAGGATAGTCATTGAAAGTTGTATTTATTTTTTGAAAAAATGCCAATTTGAATTTTTAAGTTAGCGAGAAATACTGCAGTTAGGTTGTTTAGTTAGCAAGAAATACTGCAGTTAGGTTGGTGTGAAATAAAAAATGAAAAAGTCAAATTGATTGGGGTAAATTTGATAAAATACATAAAATAATGCTTTTAATTTAAGCTGAGAAAAATAAAGTATTTTATTTTTCACAAGAAATATTTCTGTTTGAATTAGCACAGAAATTTTGGAAAAATGTAATAAAGAAACACTTAGTTTTTTATATAATAGTACCAGTTTACTAAAATAATTTATTACAAGCCAGCATCAATTTTCTAAAATAAAGGGGTGTTATTTTGTATACTATAAATTATTTTGGTACGTTCAGAATGTTTACAACATTTTGTTAAAAAAGTGGAATGGAAATTATTTCTGATCTAGTTGTCAAAAAGATTTTTAACAACTATTATCTTAGCGTTTGTTTCTTTTGAAAGAGATAAGGAAATATTTTTTTAATATTTATAACTGTTGTAATTAGAGAATAAAAAATCTAAAAAGGAAAGGGAACCCGACAAGTAATAATTTAAAAATTTTTAAAAAAATTTCAAATGAATTATAAACTTGAAAAAATAATTTAGGGCAAAGCAGGAAAGTAAGTTAAATAAAAAATACTTAAAAATGTATAATATTAGCAACATTCTCTAGGTAATCCAAAGCCACACACAACGAAAATTGTTGTAGTACACCCAATAGTCTTTCTGACATTTCCTTTGTTTGCCTTGAAGGACGTGGGTTTAGAATACCTGACAATGCCTGAGCAAGTCTCATTTCTTGAAAACTTTGCTCCTTCTTCAAAGTTTTCAGGAAAGAGTAGAAATTAGGATGGTGTTTGCCAATCGTGTGACCGAAGGAGTTATGCCATCCCTCTATGGCATTATTTGTTTTTGCACCACCTTCTAAGCAGGTTGAGTAGCAATT
>NW_028240708.1:0-26937 GCF_964263255.1 Lissotriton vulgaris | reverse complement strand
TATACACACACACACACACACACAAATATATATATATATATATATATATATATATATATATATATATATATATATATATATATATATATATATATATATATATATATATATATATATTACCTACTGGCTATCGCCAGTAGGTATATATAGTTAGGATTATTTGTCTATGGAACTTTTGAAAATTCTATGTCTAATAACTTTGGCGTTTGTGGACGGAATCGGCTGAAATTTTCAGGAAAATGGCACATTTTGTTTCTGAGCAGCCCCCGAAAATTTGGGGGGGTTTCGTCAAGGGGGGCCGAGAAAAAAGGGGGTCCCAAAACGCGTTTTTTTCCCATGTTAATTTCCATAGGGCCTTTGGCCTCACTTTTAGCTCGAACGGCTGAATGGATTTGCACGAAACTTGACAAAATTGTAGGGACTGTTAGCCCGATGTGCCTTTGCTAGGTCTCAATATATGTGCTCCAGTGGCTTTTGAGAAATTAACGTTCAAAACAAGATATATATCTGTAACAGCGCACCGGGCTGCGCTCCGGTCCGCTTACTTTTCGCGAAACGGAACTTTGCGCGCAGAAAGCTGATTGGCTCTCCGGTGTCTGTCAACATTCTAAACAGTCCGGAGCGGCCGCCATCTTATCTCTCGGTAGGATCGAGAGAGAAGAAGAGGTGAAAAATGAAGGGGGAATTTAATGAAAGGGGGCAAGGTATACCTCTCTTGACCCCCTAGGAATGATGTTGGGGTTATTAAAGGGTCCCGTGGGGAAAATAGAAAAAAATATATTTTTCACGGTAGAAGCGCTTCCCGGGCCGCGAACTGGGCCGCAAACTGGTAGCGAAACGGGAATTCGCCATTTTGTGTTTCGTTTTAATTAAATTACTAGGTATAAGGGGGTGCGGGAGACGTATCCTGACCCCTTATGTTTTCTGAGGGTGGCTGAGGAGGCTCATATATGTTGATACATGTCTTCCAGCGGCTGTGCGTGAGCTTTTTTTTTTTTTTTTGCTGCGTGACGTCTGTTAACGTTCGATTCGATGGAAATCAGGAAGTGTTGACCGCCATTTTGACACTGCGAGTAAATATATTGTTAAAAATAATTGTTATAAATTAATTCGTATTGATAAACATTGTCTGCGCCATCTTGCTTTTTTTCCAATGCCACACTTTTGTCGTGCACGGCAGCCATTTTAGATGCCTTGACCAGACCCACTCTCTGCACGCTGTCGATTCTCAGCACGGCTCCCCACCCTTGCAAGCATCTCCCCCACGCACTGGTCACCCCCGCTCTCTCTCTCATGCATGGGCCATATACTTCTCCCCATCTGCGCTGCTCTTCCCTGAGAATCACACCCTGTGCCCGCCCGACACCTCCCTTTCACCCTATTCACTACCGCACCCTCTGACACTCCTCTTCCTCTGTGTCCGATTGTCCAGGCCGGACCCAGGCTATCACCTAGCCCTGCGGATGTAGTTTATGGCCCCAGCTGTAGAGAATCCAGACATACCAACCCTCCCGATTCAGGCGTGAGACTACTGATTTCAGTGCTAGTCTCCCGCCTCCCGATTTCTGCAAGCAAAAACCCGGGGGCATATTACCAACAACTAGCGATAATTTTTGTCTCTAACTTGTTTAGAGACAAAAATTATCGCCGCACATCGGCGATTTTTATCGCAGATAAACCTTGCTATTAGCAAGGTTTATCGCAAATGCGATAAAAAACGGCCGCAATGCATGAATACCGCTGAAAAGTCAGCGATATTCATGCATTATCGAGCAAATGCTCTTAGCCATGTTATCCACCTCCCATTGGATAACATGGCTAAGAACTGCTCAGGTCAGGTGTTAGCTTTTGGAGATATTCGCGCTTAGCGCGAATATCTCCAAAAGTTGGTAATAGGAGATAGCGATGTTAGGGACTGTTTCCAGTCGGTAACATCTTGGCACGCCCACTTTGCATGTCATTAGTGATAAATATCACTGACATGCAAAGCAGGGCCCAAGATGGTCGCTATCTCCTTTTAGCTGTCACTAACTGGTGTTAGCGACAGCTTGGTAATAGGGAGATAATTTTATCTCCGCTTTCTTGGCTTTTAAAGCCAAAAAAGCGGAGATAAACCCCCTTGATAATATGCCCCACGATTCCTCGGGGGTTTCAGCTGACAGGGCTTGGTATTGTGTTACGTGGTAATTTTTCCAGGAAACGTCAGAGGGTCGATGCAGGGGTTCTAGAAGGGGTGATAAACCATTTAAGCCTCATGAACAAGCGCATGGTCTTCTAATGATCTGTGAAGTACTCGGGGCGGCGGTGTGTGTGTGTCCTCTTTCAGGAGCGGGCGGGGGGGGGCACTGCCAGCAACTTCCAGGCCAGGCAGTGTTCAACACTTGCATCACCCTTTTTAAAAAATATATAGCACTCCAACAAAGTGGGATTATAAAACTTTATTAACTTTTAAATATAACAAACGGAACAAAAACTGTAACAAACATTTAAACATTTTTGACAAAAAAAGCAACAATGGTCAGAAGCTGTCTTTTGTGCGAATAGTCCCAAGGCAGCACAACGTGCTGAGTTCTGGACGGCACCCAGGTGATGTCACCTGGGTGCCGCACTGGTTTTTGGGATCCTACAATGCAGCAAAGAAAAACAGCGTGGGGCGTCCCGGGTGGTGCGGAGGAGGCCTCGTCAGTAGCGGTCTGTTGTGCGAATAGTTCCAAGGCAGCAGAACGCGCTGAGATGTTGATGGCACCCAGGTGATGTCCAGTAAACTGCTGCACTGGTTTTGGTATCCTACAATGCTGCTCCGAAAATTGGCGTGGGGCGGCCCGGGGGGGGGGGGGCGTGGGGGAGGCGGCGTGAACGGGCCTCCCCAAGTGGCGGCCATCCAGCTGAGTTGCGCCCGCTCTTGCGGCTACAGCGTCTCGCTCACCATGTTGTTGAGTTGCTCCCACTCTTGCAGTGCAGCGATAGGCGGCTGCCACATGACTCTTAAAATGGCGGACGGCTCTTCGGTTTTGGGCCTGGTCCACTAAAATGGCCCTGGGACACCTTGGAACTCGGACGCTTGCCTGCTAGGGCTTGGGCTCCATTCTCGAAAGCGTCCCCTCAGCCGTGAAGATTCTACAAAAGTCTTGGGGGCCCTCGACTCCTGCAGGCTTCCGGTGGGGAGCGGCTGCCATGATTGCTCGCGGAATGACCACGACGGAGCCACGAGATGGTGGTGCTCTCATGCTGACGCCAGCTTCAGTCTGCATCATCCAGAAACAAGGTGGGGCTTTCATCGTTTGGGAAAAAAAAAAATTCTAAACCAATGAAAAGTGTTATTTTTAGGTCATATGACCAAGCCTTCCATCTTTAGGAAACCAAAAGTAAAATGAACCAATGAAAAGTTTTATAAACAAGTCACATGACCTGTTATGCGGCATAGGGCTACAAAAAGCGTAGAAAATCCGTTGGCACGTGAGGCAGCGTCAGTAGCGGACCGATGTGCGAATAGGCCGAAGGCAGCACAACGCGCCGAGATCCGGATGGCACCAAGTTAGTGCCCAGCAAGTTGCTGCACTGGCGTGGCTATCCTACAATGCTGCGCCGAAAGTCGGCGTGGGGCGCCCCGTTGGCCTGTGAGGTCGCGTCAGTCAGTGGGGGCTGTGCGTCTCCCCCAAGATGGAGGCTCCTCGGCTGCAGTGCGGCGCCCCTTAGCGTTTCACTCGCCGTCCAACTGAGTTGCGTCCGCACTTGCGGCTACAGTAGGCCAAAGGCAGCACAACACGCCGAGATCCGGATGGCACCGAGGTGGTGTCCAGCAAATTGCCGCACTGGTGTGGCCATCCTACAATGCTGCGCCGAAAGACGGCGTGTCCAGCTGAGTTGCGGTCACTCTTGCGGTACAGTGACTCGAACGCGCAGAGATCCGGATGGCACCGAGGTGGTGTCCAGCAAATTGCCGCACTGGTGTGGCCATCCTACAATGCTGCGCCGAAAGACGGCGTGGGGTGCCCCGTTGGCTTATGAAGTGATGTCAATAGTGGACCGATGTGTGAATAGGTCGGAACCAGCACAAGGCGCCAAGATCCGAATGGCAAGTCCTGGATGTTCAGTGCCATAGTTGAGAGTTCTGAGCAGTGCTTGTAAGACTGTCTGAAGCTTATTTGCACCTGCTGCAGCTTCACTATTGCCCTGGTGTGGCCAAAGGTCGCACATGACATAGGCGGCCGGCTCCCGAGGTCCGACTGAACTTTTTTCCTTTTCCTTTTTGCTTCTTGTCCCACAATCCGTTTCATCTGAAGACATGACCAGGTCCCTGAATGTGTGCAGGGGGACGTTATTGATTGAATCAAAATGGCGGCTTGACACAAAGCTGACTCAAGCGTTGCTGTTGATGCTATACAGACAAAAATTGGTTTTCAGTTTGTACATTCTTCAGGATTTTTTTTTCCATCCAAGGCTGATTGAGAGTTTGTAGAAAAATGGCTTCAGATTTTCCACATACTACTCTTCAACATTCTTCCTAAATGTAACAATGTGAGACTCACTAGGAGAACGGCTGTTTATGTTTCCTTTCAAAATGCTGCCAACAATATTTTCTGAATGGAAGACACCATCTTGTAGCATAAAGGGCCGAAAGGGGTTCTGGTCTGGCCGATGGTTGGTGGAGACATTTTGACTATATCTTGGACCTGCCTGGCCTCGCCCAAAATGGCGCCGGTATAAATGGGACTCGTAACTCATTGTTGTGTACTGGTTGAACAACCTTGATATCACGAGATATGAATGCAGTTTTGATGCTCATGGCGGGCGGGGACGAGAATTGATTGAATATTTCGACATCCCTATTAATATTAAGTTCTGATGTGTTATTGATTACTGTACTATTGAAAGTTCGAATTAACGTCACCCATGGTTTTTGCACGCAAATGTATATCTAGATAACTTTTTTGTAAGTGGCCCTGTCGTATTTTAATTACAAAATGTACGTCCACCGATTCCGCAACTGTTATACACCTTAGTTCTTGCAACCTAATGGCTCGTTCGTTACGTTCCTCTATAATGTAAATGTCTCCTCATCATATACGATTTCAGTTTGCTCCGTGACCGGCCCACGTGGTTATAGGCCCGTATTTGTATACTGACAATTTCAGTTTAAAACAAAACATGGTAGTAGTATTTACATTGGTAAAGTTTTTACTTTTAGTCACTGTTTTTGAATGAGTAAAAGGCAAGTGAAATAAAGCAGTCCAATTACATGACGGATAAAAGGTATAATATGTAGGAACGCAGTAAAGATAAATGGTCAAGGGCAGTTGTGTTTTCCACTCCTGCAACATAAAGTGATCGATAAGAATCTGATAATCAGGCGTATCGGCGACTAAGACAGCAGGCCGAGTCTCTTTTACTCAACGGCTCCGTCATGGAACGAAGAAACACCCTTTTTCTCGAAAAAGGAATATATTTTACTTGCAGGACAGTTGTAAATTTTCGGGGAAAGTACATTAGCCTGGAATATTATAACATATATGTTTTAAAAAAAAAGTTCGAAATCAATAAAAAGCGTATTTTTTAGGTCATATGACCAAGCTTTTCATTATTAAAATAACAAAAGTAAAATGAACCAATAAAAAGTTTTATTAACAAGTCACATGACCTGTTATGCTTACGTTACGCGCTGCGCGCCGCGCCCCGGATCACTTCCGGGTGCGCTAACGCGGCGTGTCATATAACGCATTACGCGACAAAGTAGGTCAAGAATATAGTCAAAATGTCTCCACCAACCAGCGTTCGGAACACAACCCCTTTCAGCAGTCCAAAAAGTTCTGTAAAATGACAACAGAGGGGACAGGCAACAAGAACCATCAGTCAAAGAGGGGAGGGCAAGTTCTTCTCTACCGGGTCATGTTGGGGCGCTACCGGAACTGATCGAATTGGTAGTCTACAGTGTTTCTGGATGTTTCAGACTAAAGCTGGCGTCAGCATGAGAGCACTACCATCTCGTAGGTCCGTCGTGGCCATTCCACGAGCAAACATGGCAGCCGCTCCCCACCAGAAGCCTGCGGGAGTCGGGGGCCCCCAAGACTTTTGTAAATCTTCACGGCTGAGGGGACGCTTTTGAGAATGGGACCCAAGCCCTATCAGGGAAGCGTCCGAGTTCCAAGGTGTCCCAGGGCCATTTTAGTGGACCACGCCCAAATCTGAAGAGCCGGCCGCCATTTTGAGAGTCCTGTGGCAGTCGCTTATCGTTGCATCGCAAGAGCGGGAGCAACTCAACTACATGGTGAGCGAGACGCTGTAGTTGCAAGAGCGGGCGGTAAACAGCTGAATGGCGGAAGAGGAACAGTGTAGCAAAAGCGGGCGGAATGGCAACTAAAACGGTAAAGGGGCGCCCCACTACAGCGTGTCTTCAGGTCAAACGGATTGTGGGACAAGGTCCAGAATAGAAGAGTCATCAAAAGGCAAAAAGTTCCACCGGACCCCGGGAGCCGGCCGCCTATGTCGGGGGCGATCTCAGGCTACACCGGTGCTATAAGACTTGGGGAGGGGGTCGGAGCCAAGCGTCTTCTCCGAGTCCATGGCCATCACACCGCCCCTCGGGGGCCTCCTTCAAGCGGTTTAGGAAGGTAACATATCACATTGTTTTCAAATGCAGTCAGGTCCACAAACGACACTCACTTACTTTGAGAATAGTGAAGCTGCAGTAGGTGGAAATAAGCTTCAGACAGTGTTTCAAGCGCTGCTCAGAACTCTGAACTATGGCACCCAACATCCAGAACTTATGCCATTTGAGAATGGCAGTGACATTGAAGCAACTCAGGGACCAAAACCATTAACGTACTTTCACGTATGAAAATCTTACTTGGGGAGGGGGCAGGAGCGAAGCGCCCCCTCCCAGTCCGCGCCACCACACCGTATGTTGAAAATCTGAAGCCATCGTTCTACAAAGTCAACCCACCTTGGATGGAAAAATCTAGAAAAATGTACAAACTGAAAACCAGTTTTGGTCTGCATAGAATCAGTAGCAACGCTTGCTATCAGAGTGCATGAGTTTCATGCTCGATCGATTGAGCTAGCCGGATCGGGCAATAAAAAGTATAAAATAGTTATGTAAATAGTTATTTAATAAAATGTTTTACCCTGTTTCTTTGCTGGTGTGTTGTCTATATTTTTAATATTTGCATAGGGTTTGTCGTTATTTTGGGCGGGGTGGGTGACGGAGCCGAGCTGTCTTGCAGCCCTCATGGTGTGGAGCTCAGTTCATCTCACTATTTTCGTATTTCTCATGAAGGGTTGTTCCTAATATTTCTATTTTAGCGAGGTCAAAAAGAGATCCAATTAGTGGCCTACTGATTTTGCTCGATTACTTTTATTTTTTTACACGATTTTTCACGATTTTTCACTATCTGCAAAGACTAAACAGAGTATTGCGACTTTGTGCTTGTTTGTAAATAGAGAATGAACCAAAGAGAATCAATTGTAAAACAGTAAATGCTTGGATAACAATCAATCAAATGGAGAGACAAGCAGGCACGACGGATTACAACGGGGGTAAAGGCCTGCGTTAACTACTCTTCACTATCTGCAAAGAAAGAGTACTACTAAGAGAAAAGAGGGGAGGGGGGCAGCGTTCAAAGCACATCAGCGTGCATAAACACGAAAACGTTTTTACCTATCACGTACTTGACATTTTACAGCTTTTGATATTTGCTATTAAAAAACCAATGAAACTCACTGAAAAAACCATAGGTTATAGGCCATATATAGTTAGGAATTTGCATTTACAAAACCTTGAAAATTCAATGAAAAAACCATTGGTTATAGAACATATATAGTTAGGAATTTGCATTTACAAAACCTTATTTTACTCGCATAAAACCATTGAAATTCCATATATAGTTAGATGCGCTAACTATATATCGCGCACCCGCAATCCACTGCTGATGATGTCACATATTACATCATTCATGACATGGTCAGTGACATCACTGATGACATCACTGATGACATCTCAAATGACATCACTGATGACAACATCCAGTGACTGTATGTTTCTGTAAAGTTAAAATATGTCTTACATATTGAAGAATGAGTGGATGTTTAAATGTCTGAATGAAGGATTTAGTAGGTGCATGACTGATTGTATGAGGGAGTGATTAAATGTGTCTCACTGAGTGCATGGGTTAGTGATTAAACTGTATTAATTTGTGCATCATTATATCTGTTGTTCTGTAAACTGCTGCATGTGTTGATCACTAGCTATATGAGTAACTATATGGGTTATTGATTGGTTGCCCAAGTATTTGTATGGGAGACTGAGTATGTGTGTGAGTGGCTGGGAGGTGTGTGACTCTGTGAATAGATGTGTGAACAGCTGATTCACTAGATGTATGGGTTCAAAATTGCATGTGGAAACAGCTGTATGGGTTGTTGACTGTGTGCATGAGTGTATTGGTGAGTGAATGGATATCTCAGTGCTACATGTCAAAGTAAGTACATATGTAAAACACAGTACATGTGAGAGTTGACATATATAAATAACTGTATAAGAGCTAGTGAATGTGTCAGTGGTTGCATGGATCATTGACAACTTGTATCAGTGATTGTATAAGAGAGAAAATATGTGTTAGTATATGTTTGAATAAGTAAAGTTTGTATAACTGTATAGTTGAGGAAATGGAGGTGTGATTGATTGTTTGCATGACTGACTAGTTGTGTGAGTAACTCCATAAATGAGTGACAGTCTGTGAGTGTCTGTTTACACTGATTGTATCTAAGGTTATATTAGAGTCTGAAGAGGTTCATCGTATTATCACATGAATGATATCATCAGTGATGTCATTTGATATGTCATCAGTGATGTCATCAGTGATGTCATTTGAGATGTCATCAGTGATGTCATCAGTGATGTCACTGACCATGTCATGAATGATGTAATATGTGACATCATCAGCAGTGGATTGCGGGTGCGCGATATATAGTTAGCGCATCTAACTATATATGGAATTTCAATGGTTTTATGCGAGTAAAATAAGGTTTTGTAAATGCAAATTCCTAACTATATATGTTCTATAACCAATGGTTTTTTCATTGAATTTTCAAGGTTTTGTAAATGCAAATTCCTAACTATATATGGCCTATAACCTATGGTTTTTTCAGTGAATATATATATATATACATATATATATTTATTACCTACTGGCGGTCGCCAGTAGGTAGTCATAGTTAGGAATATTTTGAATAGGGAAATCGCAACATTCTATTGTGAATAACTTTGGCGCCGGTTGAAGAATCTGTCTGTAAATTTCCTCAAATTTGCCTCGCTGCGCTCCCGTCCTTCCCTGAAAGTTTGGGGGGGATTCGTCAAGCGGGGGCCGAGAAAAAAGGGGGGTCCCACAATGTGTTTTCCCCATGTTAATTTCCATAGGGCGGTCAACCTCACTTTTAGCCCGAATGGCTGAATGGATTGCCACCAAACTTGGCAAAATTGTAGGAACTAGTACCCCGATGTGCCTTTGCTATGTCTCAAGATATGTGCTCCAGTGAGCACATATCGCGGAAAGCTGATTGGCTCTCGGGTGTCTTTCAACATTCCAAACAGTCCGGAGTGGCCGCCATCTTGTGTCTCGGTAGGATCGAGACACAAGAGGTGGCAAAAACAAAGGGGGAAATGACCATAAGGGGGCAGAGCAGGGAATGGTCTTCTCCATGCAGGCAGTTGTCATCCTCCCAGTCTAATTCGGAGTATACCCATGGGGGAATTGATCAGAGCCAAGAGGAACTGCAGTTCTGCTGAGAGTTTTTCCCTTGAAAGCAAGGTAATGGTAAAGCGGTTCTCGGAAAGGGGATAGAGCCATAAAAAAATTCAACAGGCCCTAGCCAAGGCTAACAATATGGAGAGGGATGAGCTCCTAATCCCCAAACAACGTGCACAAGATGAAAAAATCTGTTTCATCACCACGTACAACAGCCAATCTTGAAAATTACGTAAAAGCCTATCCAAGTATTGGGATACACTCAAACTGGACAAGGACATACAGGACGTAATACATGACGTTCCTTCTTTGACTTTTTAAAAATCCAGATCATTGAAGGATGTCCTTAGCCCTACGTTACTAAAAGAAAATCTGAGAACTGACAGTATACAAGGTTTCTATCCTTGTTGTAGGTGCAAAGCCTGCAAGTACAGTAACAACTGTAAGACTATACAATTGTCTACAGACCGGTGCCCACACAGGATCACCAAACACCTTAGTTGCACTACAGAATATGCTATCTATGCATTGCAATGTCCCTGCAACAGATTTTATATAGGGTGTACCACCAAGCAGGCAAAGCTCAGAATTCTGGAGCATCAAAGAGCAATTAGGAACGTCAACCAGCAATATCCTGTAGCCAGGCATTTTGCCGAAGAAGACAACAGAAATCCAAACTTAATGAAATTCTGTGTTCTTGACAGCGTTGACAGCAATGTGAGGGGTGGTAACAGATGGTTGGAGCTGAGGAAATTAGAATCCAAATACATTATCATGTATAACACAATGCAACCCATAGGGCACAATTTGGGGGAGGAACTCGCAATTCACCTCCAAACCTAAGTGTTGAGTTATTTAATTGGGTTTGAGAATGCTGCTGCCTTGTGTAACTTAAGTTTGATGTAACATTTTAATCTTGATTTTAATAGTGATCTATATGGAAATTACGTGTTACATGTAGCAATGGGCTTTTTTCTTTCCTTGCAGGAATGTGAATGCAATTATGAATTTTGCCCACTGGGGCGGGATTGGACAAGTCACTACAATTGGCGGTTTCAGAACTCTGCAGCATATGCCCACTGGGGCTGCATAATCATCTAATAGACTGGTTATACATTGTCAGGCTATGACATAAACAGCCTAATCTGCCAAGGGAACCTCCTGGTGGAGATTTATAATTTTGACCACATGTCTATTCATCAAAATTGGTTGGCCAAACGTTTTATTTTTGCTGCATTAACTAATTGCCATGCAATGGAAATTTAATTTGTTATAACATTGCTCCACTGTTGTAAATTAATTTGCTATTCATTTGAATTCCTTTTTGATTTTGTGGCCCACGTTTGTTTACACAAATTCTTCTATGTTTATGATCACATGACCAAAAATTACTGCATGTTTCTTTAAATGAACGATGGTACCAACAAAGCTCCACCCGTGAGCAAGATCTCGAAACGCGTTGGGTGTTTCTTGTCTGTCAATTAAACTCTGACAACACCGTTCAGAATTTGGGCTCCGACTCTGGTTTTTTCCAAAAGAAATCTAAACCTGGAGTGTGTTTAATATATATATATATATATATATATATTATATATATATATATATATATATATATATATATATATATACATATATACATATATATATTTATTACCTACTGGCGGTAGCCAGTAGGTAGTCATAGTTAGGAATATTTTGAATAGGGAAATTGCAACATTCTATTGTGAATAACTTTGGAGCCGGTTGAGGAATCTGTCTGTAAATTTCCTCAAATTTGCCTCGCGGCGCTCCGGTCCTTCCCTGAAAGTTTGGGGGGGATTCGTCAAGCGGGGGCCGAGAAAAAAGGGGGGTCCCAAAACGTGTTTTCCCCATGTTAATTTCCATAGGGCGGTCAACCTCACTTTTAGCCCGAATGGCTGAATGGATTGCCACCAAACTTGGCAAAATTGTAGGGACTAGTGCCCCGATGTGCCTTTGCTATGTCTCAAGATATGTGCTCCAGTGAGCACATATCGCGGAAAGCTGATTGGCTCTCGGGTGTCTTTCAACATTCCAAACAGTCCGGAGTGGCCGCCATCTTGTGTCTCGGTAGGATCGAGACACAAGAGGTGGCAAAAACAAAGGGGAAAATGAACATAAGGGGGCAGAGTAGACCCCCCTGACCCCCTAGGTTTGACGTGGGGGCTATAAAAGGGCCACACGGGACAAAAAAAATATTATTTTTTTTCGATTTGCGCGGGGGAGCGCCCGGTACGCGCACCGGGGAGCGGACCGGGGAGCGTACCATGAGGAAAAAAGAATGAGAGAGTTTTTTGAAAATGAAGCCTTTGTTTATAAATTGGAGGTAGTTCTAAAAAGAACTGTTTTTTTTCTTCTTTTTGTTTTTTTATATTTTTTAATGTTTTATTAAACATTTTGTACTTTTTTTTGGCTTTTATGAACTATTTTATATTTTTTTGATATTTTTATGGAGAGAAACAAAAAACAGGGAATTGTAAACGGCTCAACTGGAGCAAAAAAAAAATCAGGAAAAAAATTATGTTTTTTTGGGGCAATTGTGGTTGTCACCAGCAAGGTTGATGAGCTTTATGCTCTGCTCACCATAGGTAATGGTCTTACCACAAAAAATACATGTGATCCTGAATTCACCAAACTGTGGGTGTATGCAAGGGACCATCTCCCTTGTCTGTGGTCCCGATGGAGTGGGTTGGTTTCTTTTGGAGTCTCTGGGTGAAGATTGGGGAAGGTTACTGGCCAGTTCTCTCACCTCTGCAGCAGCATAGTTGTTGGGATGCTTGCGCTGCATGTGCCGAATTAATGGTGTTATTGCCAAATGAATATTTCTTATTAGGGTTCCCCCTTGAAAGTTCAATGCCACAGATTTGGCAAGTCACCTTTGGCGCATTCACTTTCTTCTTGCCCTCTGGGATGGAAAAAAACTCCCATACATTGTGCTTCTTTGGCCTATATGGGGTATTGTCTTCTGGCAGGAATGTCCTACTCCCCTCCTCCTCCATTTCTTCTTGACCACCAATGTGATGTTGTGGTGGTCCTCTTGGTGGTGGTGGTGGTGGTGGTGCAGATGCTCCAGCTGCTGCTGCTACTGTAGCCATTTTAAAGTACAAAATATTAGTCACAGATCTCCAAACAGGTCTTCCTCAGTCAAAGGACAAAGTCAGAATAAGGAAAAAAGGTGGGGGCTTTCATCATTTGGAAAAAAAACTGTCCTGGACCAATGAAAAGTGTTATTTTCAGGTCACATGACCCGGGCTTTCATCATTTGGAAACCAAAACTGTTTTGCACCAATAAAAAGTGTTATTTTTAGGTCACATGACCCAACGCTCTTACGCTACGCGCCCAGGGCGCGACGCGTGAGCGCGTCGGATGCTTACGTTGCCCGATCGTATGCGCTCCAGTGCTTCCGGGTTAGCTTACGCTGTGCGTATCACGCGGACGTGGCTACGCGATACGTCACGATGATGTTTTCGCTAGCAGCAATAGTGCTAACTGGACGCTCCCCGGTACGCGCCCCGGGGCGCGCCAGAAAACTGCGCTTTCCGGTGTGCTCACCGGGACGCGCACCGGGAGCGCTCCAGGGCAAAAAAAACCCCATAAAACAAAAAAAATACATAAATAAAATAGTATTATATAAATATACAATATAGGATTCATTATAAAAAAATATTACATTTCATAGATATGAGGCCCTATATAAAGTTAGGAATTAGCATTTAAAAACCTATGAAATTCACTGAAAAAAACATAGGTTTCACACCAGTTATAGTTAGGGATTAGCATTTAAAAAACCTAAGAAATTCACTGACAAAACCATAGGTTTCACACCAGTTATAGTAAGGAATTAGCATTTAAAAAACCTAGTAAATTCACTGAAAAAACCATAGGTTTCACACCAGTTATAGTTAGCTGGAAATTCTACTGACATAAAACCATTCAAAATCCACGTTATAGTTAGTCTCAGAAGCGGTCGCTCCCCTCGCTGCTCCCTGCTCATTAACCTTGTATCGTAGCGATCGGATTTCCACGCTTTGCACTCATTGCTTGCACTACTAGAAGCTGTTAGTCATCATAGCGCTTATTGCAAGACTTGCTCGCACTGCAGAATTATAAGTCATTGTAGCGCTGTACTATTCAGACCGTGCATTAATATTTACTGTACCATTATTATTTACTGTGTCACTCGCTTTGCCTGCTTTGATAATTGTTGCCTGACTGTGCTGCCCAGTATCATAGTGCTTCATTAAGGTCGTGCCCCAATCTCGTCCTGTTTCGCTTTTGGCTTGCTGCCATTTTGTTGTTTGTTGTTGTGCCTCCCAGCCCGGCTCTCCACCCCGCTCCCGCCTCCCAGCTGCTCCTCCCTCGCCCCACCCCCCTCCACTATCCACTTATGACCGATGCCTTTGTGCGCAGCGTTCACGCGCAGCGGTTGTGCTCCATGCGCGCCGAAGGTGCACCAAAGGTAAGCCCGTATACGCCCATCCGCGCCTGGACCACGCCCAGCGCCATACCCCCTGGTCCCCGCACAATCCCTTCCGCCCGCATAACGTACGCCTCCGCAACCCTCTCAGCCCTTAACCCCGGCCCCACACCACAATGCTACCAAGCTGCCCCAGGACACACTCATGGACCCTTCACCTGCCACTCCTGCAAATTCGACTGCATCAGGACCCACACCAAATCCACAAACTCAAAACAGTGTTCCGACAACAACCACCTGAAGTGCATCCTGCTCAACACCCGCTCGATCCACAAACACTCCATTGAACTCTGGAACCTACTCGACACCACATCTCCGGACGTCGCCTTCCTTACAGAAACATGGATGAACGCCTCATCAGCGCCCGACATCGCCATAGCCATCCCGGACGGCTACAAGATCATCCAAAAGGACCGCACCAACCAAACAGGAGGAGGCATCGCCATCGTCCATAAAAACACCATCTGCATCACGACCAGCTCCGACGATATCCTCGCTACCGCCGAACACCTTCACTTCCAGATCCACACCAACCCCAAGACCACACTCAGAGGCACCCTCATCTACAGACCACCAGGACCCCGTACACAATTCAGCGAAGACATCACTGACTTCATCAGCCCACCTGCCCTCCCCTCCGAGAACTACATCCTACTGGGAGACCTCAACTTCCACCTGGAAAAGAAAAACAACAGCAATACCACCAACCTTCTGGACAACCTGGCCAATCTCGGACTCAAACATCTTGTTGACACCCCCACCCACCTTGCCGGACACACGCTCGACCCTATCTTCACCTCCAGCAAGCACATCTCCTTCGATCACACCACAGCTCTCCATTGGACGGACCACAGCTGCGTTCACATCAACTACAAAAAGACCACGACCCACAACCCCCCACAACCTATTCCCCGCAGAAACTGGAACAAAATTACCACCGACCAGCTCTTCACATCGCTTCACCAAAACCCTCCTACCAAATCATCCGACCCAAACCAAGCAGCCACTAACCTCACACAATGGATCACCCACAGCGCCGACGAACTAGCACCCTTGAAAAACCATCAAATCAAGCAAGGTAGCAGAAAAGCCCCCTGGTTCAACGACGACCTTAAGAAATCCAAGAAGCTCTGTCGTACCCTCGAGAAAGTCTGGAGAAAAACCCAACCACTGACAACCTGGCCTCCTTCAAGAACGCCACCCGCAAACACCACCAACTCATCCGATCCACCAAGAAATCAGCATTCAAGGATAGACTCGACAACAATGCCCAAAATAGCAAGGAACTATTCAACATCGAATTTACCAACCCCCCCGCCGGAACCAACGACATCACTCCCTCCCAAGACCTCTGCGACTCTCTATCCTCATTCTTCCACAACAAAATCGCCGCCATACATAACAGCTTCAAAAACCAGTCCGAAGACCAGCCCACTTCACCCACCCCCGAACCAAAACCGCACTCTAACAACCTTTACGCCTGGAACCCAATCACCACCGAAGACACCATCCGCCTGATGAACTCCATCCACTCAGGATCGCTAACCAACCCATGTCCCCACCACATTTTCAACAAAGCAGACTCGATCATCGCACCCCATCTCCGCGATGTCATCAACTGTTCCTTCAACTCCGCTACCTTCCCGGAAAGCTGGAAACATGCCCAACTCAGCGCCCTTCTGAAGAAACCCACAGCAGACCCCACTGAACTTAAGAACTACCGCCCCATCTCGCTCCTCCCATTCCCAGCCAAAGTCATTGAGAAAGCCGTCAACAGTCAGCTCGCCGCCTTCCTTGAATCCAACAAATCCCTCGATCCCTCACAGTCCGGCTTCCGAGCCAAACACAGCACCGAAACCGCCCTCATCGCAGCAACAGACGACATTCGCACTCTACTGGACAACGGAGAAACAGCCGCCCTCATCCTACTTGACCACTCCGCAGCCTTCGACACAGTCTGTCATGGCACCCTCATACAACGCCTCAGCAACTTCGGAATACAAGAAAAAGCACTGGACTGGATCATCTCGTTCCTCGCCGGAAGAACCCAGAGAGTCCGCCTCCTGTTTAAATTGACTAGTTAACTGGCTTATTAAGTGTATCTTAGTGAATACATATTAGCGAGTAATTTTTAAATATTTAAATATATGTATCAGTGTTTCACTTTGTGTATAAGTGCTGCTTGGTTTGGTGAGTAGCTACATGTGTGTGTATATGAGTTATTAGATGTTTTTTTTAGTATCAGTATGAGTGTCTGTATGGTTTGGTGGGGGTATTACTTAGCACATAGATGCATTGATGACTGACTCACTGTTTGTGTGTGTTTTGAAATTAGCATATGTGCAGGACTGTATGAGTGTGTATATGTGTGTGTTAGTGAGTGAATGACTGTCTCACTAGTGTCTTTATCAGTAACTACATATGTTTTAATCTAGTATATGTGAGTATTGATGTATATAAGTGAGTATATGTGAGAGTGAGAGATTGTTATGGTTCCTGTTTAAATAAGTATGTCTTTCTATAAGTGATTGTTTTAGAGAGTAAGTATGTGTAAGTTTCCTTAGAAGTAAGGTGGTAGTGGGTGTATAGCTGTATATGCAAATAAATGGATGTTCAATAGTTTATTTGCATGTGTGAGTATGTGTGTGAGTAACTTTTGGATAACTGTCGGTGTGTAACAGGATGTATAGGTGTATCACTACATATGATGAGTGAGTATATGTATGAGTGACTATATAGAACTGTTGGTGAATGAGTGGATGTGTATATAGATGGTGGAATTACTGAATTGGTTGTTGTAACTGGTATGAGTATCTCAATTTTTTTGAAAATTTTAGTTTCTATTTTTGAATATGTGTTTCAAGGGTTACATTACACTGAAAGGAGGTCTGTCACTCTGTCACAAGGATGTCAGTGATGTCATGAGTGATGTCACTGACCATGTCATGAGTGATGTAATATGTGATGTCATCAGCAGTGCATTGCAGGCGCGCAAGTTATAGTGAGTCTAACTAACTGTAACATGGGAATTTCAATGGTTTTATGTCAGTAAAATTTCCAGCTAACTATAACTGGTGTGAAACCTCTGTTTTTTTCAGTGAATTTAATAGGTTTTTTAAATGCTAATTTCTAACTATAACTGGTCTGAAACCTATGGTTTTTTCAGTGAATTTCATAGGTTTTTTTAAATGCTAATTCCTAACTATATATAGGGCCTCAAACCTATGAAATGTAATATTTTTTATAATGAATCCTATATTGTACATTTATATATTACTTTTTTTTTTTGCCCTGGTGCGCTCCCGGTGCACGACCCGGTGAGCACACCGGAAAGCGCACTTTTCCGGCGCGTCCCGTTAGCGCTATTGCCGTGAACGAAAACATTAGAGTGAGGGCGATAGATAGAGTGAGGGCGATAGATAGATGTGTGTGGTTGTGTGTGTGGTTGTGTGTGTGTGTGGTTGTGTGTGGTTGGGTGTGTGGTTGGGTGTGTAGTTGGGTGTGTGGTTGGGTGTGTGGTTGAGTGTGTGGTTGGATGTGTGGTTGGCTGTACGTGTGGCTGTACGTGTGGCTGTGCATGTGGCTGTGTGTGTGCCTGAGCGTGTGGTTGAGCGTGTGGTTGAGCGATCGGTTGAGCGTGTCGTTGAGCGTGTGGTTGTGCGTGTGGTTGTGCGTGTAGTTGTGCGTATAGTTGTGCATGTAGTTATGTTTGTGTGTGGGGTGATGTTTGTGTGTGGGGTGATGTTTGTGTGTGGGGTGATGTTTGTGTGTGGGGAGATGTTTGTGTGTGGGGCGATGTTTGTGTGTGGGGCGATGTTTGTGTGGTTGTGTGTGTTTGTGTGGTTGTTTGTGTGGTTGTATGTGTGGTTGTATGTGTGTGTGTTTGCGTGGTTGTTCAAGTGGCAAATGGTTGCTACAATCCAATATACCAATCTTAAAATCGCTTACTAATTTAAAAAGTGGGTAAGATAAGAAAGTGTAGTCTATCGCAGTACTGAAGGTAGAATTATGGTAGGTTGCAGTTTGGGGGTGGTCGCCAGGTGTTCACCCGTTTAGTGAAATCAGGCCCAAACTTGTTAAGTCCATTAGTAGATCTTTTGATAGCTTAGTTTGTTTTCTCCACATACTCTCTTCCTGAGGAGGGACCCCCCTTTCAAGCAATTGATCATCTGCATGCTGATCGTTTCCGGGGCTCCTTGAGAGGAACATATTAAAATCTGATACAATGTAATTCGGAGTTTCAAATTCCGTGATTTGCTTGGTCAGTTCTGACAACAGGGATTTTCCGCCAGTTTTTTTTCCTTTTGGATGCAAGTAGGTATTTTCCAGGATTAGCTGTTGTCTGATTTTTCCTAGGGCTATGATCTCCAACTATATTGCGCTAATTCCATTGTTTGATGTATTCTTGTTCAGCAATTCTTTTACTGTGTTTATTGTTTTTATTGAGGCATACATGGTGAGGCCTCCTTTCTGGTGACCAAACTTTGAATTTCTGCTGGCTGGAAGGTGGTATGATATATAGCCTTGAAGATGAAATGGCTCTTACAACCAGGTTTCTTGGAGTAAAATTAAGGCATACTGCTGGAAGTACTTCAATAGATCTTTATTCATAGTTTTAGAACCTAGGCCATTTACATTCCTGGAACATAATTTTAACAATGGCTTTAGCGATGGCGAGTTCCTGTTTTGTTCTTCGATCTGTCATGGACCTACGGATCTGGTGTTGATGGCTTTTGCTACCCAGGACCAGTCTTTCCCTGTGTCCTTCTCACCTTTACCCCTGAGCGTCGGAATGTCTCTAACCTTTTGTTCAGATGAGAAGCCTCAAACTCCTATTAATACAGATTTTTTGGGCGCACCGGTTCAATCTCTTTTTTGCGTGTTGTCATTATGGTCTTGGAAGTGCCGAAATATTGTTTTGCGGTATCTGACTTGGTAATAAGGTTTTATACAGATCCCCCATGCTTGTAGTTGCAATTCCTCTTTTAAAAAATGTTCCACTAGCTCTCCTGAGGTCCAGGTGGTTTTTGTTATTTCATGTTCCTACAGGTGCTTGTAACTTTTGAATTCTACAGATTCCAGGTCTTGGGTAGCTAATCCTGCCAAGTTGCTGAAAGTACTCAAAGAATGTTACTTCTATTTAGGATGTCCTCTCGACCCTTGGATCTATACTCAGGGATAAATAGAATTGATTTGAGATCGTTATGGTCAGAGATTTTTTGGTCTTTAGTTCAGTTTCTGTTCTCTGAGATCTTCTGGGTACTTGAGGGTCTCCCCCCCCGGTTCTGTATCTCCATTTTGAGATTGGCATCGAATTCTTTTATCCGCATTTTCGGTACTGTAGCCACGGTAGTTCCTGGTTGTCTATTTTCCCTACTTTTTGTATTTCCGTACTTTCAGCAGGTTGGAATGCTGTTCTTTTCAGTCCTAAAGTATTTGTTTTGATCTTTATTTTTGTTCCTAGAACATCTTGCTGGTCTGTTTCCTCCTCTTTTCCTTTGCTTTCATTTGCTGGTGAACGTTTGGTCTGCGGCGTCATGCTTTCTGATCCCTTTGGCCGGAGTTCGTTGGTGAACATCTGCTTCTTGTGCAAATTTGGTTCATCTCTGGTTTCTCCTTGTTTGGTCTGGATCTCAGTTGGGATTTTCTTGCCAGTTGGAAGAAAGACTTTATAGTGGGTATTTTATTTCTCCCTTCTTCTCATTTTCCGTAGTTGTTTCGATGTTTGATGTATGCCAAACTGTTTGTCTCCGCCTTCTAAGTTGCTTAGCTGCTCAATGGAGCTACTCCGGAGCTGCTCTTCTTGTAGGTGTAAGTCTAAGGTTCCTGTGCGATCTTGTCCCATGGGTTTGCTCCCTCGTTGCGTTAGTCCGTCGGCGACTCCTTCTCCTGTGTTCAATTCATTCCTTCCTTTGAGCGGAACCTCTATGCTGTTTACTTCTTTATTTGGGTGAAAAAGGTTTGGTGCCTTTCCTATTCGGTTGTTTTTTGACATATGTCCTTCACTTGTTCTTTCTACATATCCGCCTGAGTTTATGACTCCTTAACTTTTGGTATTATTTGCGATCTTTTTGTCTTTTAGGAGATCGCCCATTACAGCCAGTAGCGATGTGGAAGTAAAATGTTATTTTGTCTAGGGCGACAAAGACCCCTCTGCCTATGAATGGCCTTGCTGCTCCCAGTTTCACATACACTCGGCTCTTACTTGCATATATTTTTACACATAGATTTTTCCCTCTTCCGTAATGTTTTATAACTTCTGAAGCAGGAGAGGGTGTAGAAGCTACAAGAAGAAGAAATACATTAAGGTAGGACAGTTCGCAGACTTTTCGTTTGACCAGTGCTCTGTTCCCCAAACTATTGAGTTTCCTTAGGGAAGGTAAACAAATGCCATTTTCCAGATCATTTTACTGCGGTATCATAGAACCACAAATAGGAAATCTAGATTGTCAAACCGTGGCTACAAACCCCCCTCTCCTTCAGCTGGCTCGACTCTCCTCCTGACAGCAGCAGGACTGATGAAGGGACGCTTTGGGGTCATCCCCTGACGGTGCGCAGAGCTGAACTCATCACATCGATTAATACAAGCTGAAGAGGGAACTACTTTCCAAAATATATGAAAAGTTTTGCATTGAGTCTGCATTTTTCTAGAACCTATCGAGGGAGGAAGAGGGAAAACAGATCTACAGCTAAAATCAGATGTAGATAAGAGGGAACAGCGAATGAATGAAAGAGTACAGAGTGCAAACTATCACCTCACTGAGGTATACTGCGCTAAAAAAAAAGTGGTTAATGTGGAGATTCATTTCACAGCTGAAAAAGTAAATCCCAAATCTTTGCGGGAGTAGTTATGACGAGAGATTTGACGCAGAGGGAGAAACCGAGAATTCCGCACTTTAGAAGTCTTAAGGAGAAGCCCCCCTCCTTGCCGTAAGTGTGTAATAAGAAACACCGAAAGCAGGTGGTCATGGTAGATCAAAGAGAGAGAGCAGGCACACACCGAATGAAACAGGAACACAAATAAAGGGAAACACCTGAATCATGTGGGGTGGTTGGCAGTATGCAGGGATCGTGAGGGTGTGTAGTAGGGTGCGAGTGGAGGCAGGGAGTCTACGGTACAGCAGGCTTCATGGCACAGTCTATCTTGATGGTGGAGCAGGTTGTGAAAAGATTTTGTGGGAAGGGGGGGGGCAGTGCATAAAATGAGGATGGCTCAGGGCCCTGTATGACTTTACAACTTGTACATTTGCACAAAAAAAATCCTTGTTTGGTTTTGTCATGAGTTAAAGTAAATTTTAACCCTCCACAATTATTATTGATCCAATGGAGGAATGACTCTAGTGTGATTTCGTCGACCTGCCAGATAAAAAAAATGTCATCTATGTATAATTTCCATTTACCAATACATGTGTAAGAAGAATTGGTTTCTGATAGACCCACACTCACAATAAAATTGACACCTTCACAGGCCCCTCATCTAATAATGACAACATGCAGGGTGTTCAGCTTACCCATCCAGAAACCTGCACTATCCCTCCAACGTGGTCCATGTGTCATAGACCAGGACTCTGATTCCGCTTATCCCTCTAGATACCTGCACTTTCCCTGCAACGGGGTCCATATGTATCTTATACCCAGACTCTGATCATGCATACCTCATTCACCCACACGGTTCTCTGCACCCCATCACGTTCTACTCCACATAGGCATTCTCTCAATGTGTACCATACAGAGTCATGTATGTCCTCCTTAGGAGTTACATGCTGCGTTGTCACCAACTACTTTCTGTACATACCTTACATCATCTAATTTTTGCGTCTTTGCATTTTTCTTCCTATTCCTTCTTCCCCAGGCGTATGAGGCTCTAAATTATTAGGCATGCATTCTATGTCCTGATGATGATCCGCTTTTTCATTCACTTGATCGAAACGCTGTTGACACTTTGAAACACCTTATACACCAACAACTTTCGTTTACTAAACTGTAAAGGTGTAATATGCGATTTGTTCGTTTTTGTCACTGTTTATTCCCAATGTGCAACAAACCTAAAAGCTTTGCCTGAGCCCCCTGTGTGTTCCCCACCCCCTGTTTTGTATTCTATTGGTTAAGTAGGGCACAGGCTTGTGTCACACTTTATGTATTGTTATGTGATATTATCTTCATTGCCTAACAAGTAAACATCAGACCTCTGTCTGGCTGGACATGTCCACTTAATATAGTAACGACTGAGTCTATATTCATTATTTACATATTTCCCTTCTCCGGGGACCACTGTTGTTTAAAATAATTGACTCCCAAGGTCCCTGGTTGACTTCTTTGGGTCTCCTTGTTGCTTTAAAATATGCACATATATCCCTGACAAAAGTAAGAATCTAAAGGGATATAATCCAAATATTACACATATACTGGAAGATTTAACTGAACTGAAGGTGGACGGTGCTTGGGAGAAACTTGGTAAGGGTTTCTCTTCAGTGATTAACTGTTTTTCTGCTTTTGGTAATAGCTTGCCAGGAAGAATACTAATGCCAATAGTTGCTGTTGCTACAGGGATATTAACGCTGATATTAATCTATAAGTATTGTAAGTGCAAGAAATAAACACTAGAGACTGAACTGAGAGCAAGAAAGAAAAAAAGAAGGAATAGAGTTGGAAGACAGAAGAAGAAATTACTATTTAGGGCCCGATTCTGATGCGGGTTGGAAAGTATTCCCACCCAGGGCCCGATTCTGATGGGGTTAGGAAGGCCTCCTAATGGCATTTGCTCCTTCCAAATAGGATCGGGAGCGACCCAGTGCCCAATTATGATGCGGTTAGGAACATGTGCTCCCATTGAAGTCAATGGGAGTCCAACCAAATCGTATCTGGAAGCATCCGGATACATCGTACTTGGTCGGTCGGACTCTCCCGATCCAAGTAGGTCGGAAACCATTTACCCAATTCGGTCACGAAGCATTTCCAAACCGCATCAGAAGCAGCCCCTAAAGAGTAAAAGACATAGATTGGGCCAGGTTAAAACAGCAGAAAATTACTGCTTTCTAGGTAATCTGACTGATTACAATCAGATTTTTGGGTCTTTTATGATGGCTCAAGTCTCCATCATAGGGGGGATTGATGGAGCAGGGTTTCACAAAATTAAGACCTGCTCTGACCAAACTTCTTAATGTGTGGATTATTGACAAAATGTTGTGAAAATTAACAGTGTAACTAAAAGGGGAGATGAATTTGAGCAAATGCTTTTCTGGAAAGAAATCAGTATTTCCAGGGCTTTTATAGTAGGCCACAAATGTGAATGAATAATGCAAAAATAACAGCCAAAGATAATAATATTAGAATCCATTGGTTTAACAGAGATGATATTTTCCTGTTTACTAACTGTTTAAAAAATAATGTATATAATGCAAAGAGTAACACAAAGAAACATTAATAGTGTTGTTTTGTAAAGTGACAATGATAAACACATGTGTATTTGTTTTTCCTAGACCCTATTTTACTGTTCTGCAGAGAACGCCTCAAGAGTCTTTTTAGGTTTTACATTTGTTTTCTGAAATATAGGCTGCAAAGGAACTTATTTTGTCCTTAATGAAGTTCCTGAATGGCCAAGGTTGTGTGGAGGAAGTACTGAATGGTATTAATGGAATTTCATTGCCGACCAGAGTTTGTGGACACTTTTGCTATGAGTTTGATACATTAGCAAGTTGGAGAAATGTGCAAGCCGTGGAAGAGATTATCTGAGTTTTCTCTGCTGAAGGACAAAGACAAAAACTCTCTAAAGACAAAGTAACTGTTGAAAAGTTAGGTACAATGGAAGTGGGGTGATTAGACACCCTCTGCCCTAGTCCAAGGGGATATGAGGATTTTTCATGTATTGATATATGGGGGTTGGATCTTTAGTAAATTAGGGTATAATTACTTGAGTTAGAAATTATTAGCTATGGCAGGCTGGGAGTGAGACTTTGACCTTTGGGGAGGAGAGAGACCTGTTGCTGTTTCCTAACTTAACTGGCTGGCTGTTGTTCTGCTGATCCTGACTCTTTGACTTTGCTCCTCATAACTTCTTGAGGTTGCCCTAGATTATTCTTCCGGCCACAGAGTAGCTTTTTAGACTTCAAGCATGGCATGCTTTGAGATGTTATTATAAATTACTATACTGTTGTTTCTCTTGTATGGTGATCTATGATTCAAGCTGTATTGTACCTGATGAGCATTCACATTGATTTAGATGAAAGCATATTGATAAGTAATCACAGTCTGTCTTTATTAATGTCAAGTTAGTTATATTGAATAATTATTTCTTTATTTAGGTCCTCATTGTTAGAATTCTGTCAAACCTTTTGCCAATACCTGTCGGGGGTTGACCTATGCATTGCTTATCATTGAAAGAGTGCCCACACAATACTTAAGTAAATTTGGCCATGTTTTTAAAATGTGCAGAGAAATAACTGCATTGGGCTATTTGTTGTAGTTCTAACAACCAGCAACTCTGTAGAGATTTGGACTTGTGGGCTACTATAACTTGCTCACTGTACAATGTGGAACAGGTCTTTTTATTTTTATGAGGGCTGTTTTGTTACCAATGCCAGCCTTATCCGTGAACATATCTTCAGATGTCCAATACACTGAAACATTGAAAACTGTATCTTATTCTATAAAGCATATTTAAAAAAAACATTGGTACATTTGCCTCCAACGTATTCTCTCTGTGCTTACACGCAATCCGGTATCGCCATTTGCAATATAAACTCAACTGTATGTCCCAGTTGGCAACAGAGCTTGATGTTTTCATTTTAATGATTTGAGCGCGGACTGATGTTCATCCTCTTCAGTAGAATATAATTGACTCCCTTTGCTTGTTCAGTTAAGCCATGCTGTCCCTCTCTCATTTGTATATTATGTTGAATCATGTATGTTGCTTCTAAATTTCTTTAAATGTGCACATCCTTCGAATACCTTCAAATAACACACAAGAAAGAACACTCATTTCATTTCAAAATACTTTATTCGGCTTTATGAATAAAACCATAAAAGTTACACAACACCATAAAACAATTTATAAAATACAGTTCATATCACTAAAAGTAATAATAAATCAGATTACAGTACGATAGGGTTAAAATATTGGAAAGGGGCGACCAATCGGTCCCCCCGAACGTATGGTCGAGTACCACGATCCCCCCGGGAAGCCATCTTGGGCGGGAGGCGAGTCTCGGCTGGTATGCCCGAAGCGGCGTAGCCGGGGCGCGCCTTTTTCCCGCCCTAGAGTGGGCTGGCCTAGACACCAACACGGCCAGCCACGCCCTTGGAGGCAGGCGGGGGCAGGTTCACGCCCACCCTGAAGACGGATAAAAGGAGCGGAAGCCAACAAAGCATCCTCTTGTTCCTGTGCTCTGAAGCTGCACCTCCCCGCTGCACGTGAGCTCGAGACGGAACGAAGAGCAATTTTGACCCACCCACCAGCCCCTGAGGACAGCGATTCGTTGTAAATACAGTCGATATAGTATCTTTGGTTTTCTCTGCTTTCTTACAGGTTGTGATGATTGTCGTGATAGTTTTTAACGATGCAATAAAGATTGATTATTTTCAGTATGTTTTGCTAATAAAGTAATTTTGAACAAGGATTGATCAGTATTTTCGCTTGATAATAAATGCTGTTTTGCTTTAGAGATCTTAGTAACTTAGGAAAAACTGTCGTATTTATTTTGGTCGGGCGGTAAGGTCATGATCGGTGAGCAGTAATTGGAAGATCCCTATGAGGGGGCATCACCCATTACAGATGGGAGCGCGCGGGGGAGGTGGCCAATTGGCCCCTCAATGGGGAGGCGGTCCTGTCTAAGGAGAGGCCGCCGGAAGGAAAGGAAAGGTGGTCAAGGCCCCTTCCTGGATAGGAGGGGCTACGGCCCCTCCTGGGGAATTTCCCGGGGCCAGGACATCTGCGACGGCAGATGGGTAAGTTGTGTGGGGTGCGGGAGGGGGTTTACGCTACCTTTTAGACACCTCACACGAGTCCTCGAACGACCGTTAAATGGCGTCGAGTTTATTTGGGCCCCCGTCAAGTACAAAGGGAAATTGGTAAATGCACTTGAGGTACGCCTCTGTGCGGTCGCCCCTCTCACAAGTGAGGGGGGTATTTCTGGTTTAGGGATCTGACACCGGTTACGACCTTGCCGTTGGCCCTTAACGTTAGGATGTACAATTTCAAGTCAAATGTTTTGTAGGATGTTAGTTCGGCTAGGAGAACCTTTGTATTAGAGATCTGTTAAGGTTAGCCAACATCGTAATGTGGAAATGAAATTGTACATTATATGAAACTGTTATTTTAATGTTTTCTTTTGTTTCATATTTTAATAAATACGGCCGGGAAGGGTGACTCCCTTCCCGCCTTCCAAAAGTTCAAGAACTGTTTCCGGTTTCCCAATTCTTGGGGATTGTGTTGAGAGGGGGTGGCGGGTATCTCGGCCATAATGCGTCTGGCACATGATTGTGGAGGATAAACAGGACCAAGCAAACATTGCACAAGATACAGACACCGAAGGTAAAATGTGATCAAGCATAAAGTAACTATCAATTCTTTAAACATATTCTGGATCACAAAGCAGACTTTAAAAAACCTACTACAAATGGAATACAGTCTGGTTTCAGCAATTGTAGGTAAAATAGAGCAGGGCGGACCTGAATAAAGTACAGCTTCTTTAAAAGAGGAATTAATA